>NC_047505.1:47270071-47280071 GCF_902827115.2 Pseudochaenichthys georgianus
AATCCAAACAGTCGGCTCACAAGACTAATTGTGCAGTCAATTAGATATAAACAAAATGACGTGCATCAGTTATGATAATATCTGAGTCCAAGCCCTTAAGCTGCAGTGCATCTAACGGAGTATCACAAAGAACGGCAACAACCAATAATATTAATGATAGTAACGGATAAGAACAGTTTCTAATTGGGTGTTTTCTATTCAACAGTTATCACGTCTAAGGATCTGCAGAAACATGGCAACATCTGGGTGTGTCCAGTATCCGACCACGTCTGCACACGCTTCTTTTTTGTGTAAGTAATGCCACATTTTTTTAACACCTTGAAAAAAAAAAGTGTGTTATGACAAGGTGTGTTGGCATAGCAGCCAGGCGGCCAGTATAAAAAATAATCGTCACGCTTCATTATCACTTAAATTGCATAGTTTATCACTCAGGGTTTTCCTGCTAAACCACACATGATGAAGGCGGTTTGATGAAGAATTATGGTATATGCTGCCGTTGTCCCTCATCCCTCATCATCACTTTAAATAAGCAGTGAATAAAAGATGGCTGAGTGGAGTTACCGCTCCACTAAACCGGGTTCCTCTCAGGTCAGAGCCTTTTAATCAGCTGTGTGTTGAAGCTATGAGTTAGGGGTTTGAGTCTGAGCTTTGGAAACAGGCATTAACCAGATGGCACAGTCTATTATCACGTCTGCTGCTGTCTTCTGATTGGGAAATTAGATTTGAGAATGCCTGCAATCACATTTAAATCGCAGCTAACTATAATTCAATTCTGAACTTGTGCTCAGCATAAGGTTGGGTTCTTCAGCTTGAAGGAATGTGGACAGGATTAGAGTGAAAACATAAAGGTTTCTTGAATCAGACCTAACAATGCCTTTTCTAAAATCACTGTGAAACCCTTGCTTCCTAGACAAGATGAACTTAAAGTGGTTAATTTCTCCAAGGACTATTTATCATCATCATTATGCCTTGTTGAAGCGATACTAATACACTTTGGCTGCTTTTAACTAATATTGGGCGTGAGCAAGAGAAAGGGATAAAAACTGAAGCAGCTATTGACGAAAAGCTTCAAACCACAATACCAACATCATAATAAGACCAGCTTTTCTGTATGTACCTACTTTTGATTCTCACGGATTCCTCTGTGAACTCAACTACTCTGTGTTTTACCTATTGCAATTGTTGTTTTTTATTTATACTGTTACTTTCTTCTTTTATTCTAGTTATCCTTGTGTAGACACTTAACCTGTGTTTCTCTCTTTTATTGCCGATGCTGCTCGGACATCTGATTTTTCCTCAGGGGAATAATAAGTTTTATGTTATCTCATGTCAACTCATCCATGTATATGTGCAGGTATGAGGATGGCCAAGTAGGAGATGCTAACATCAACACCCAGGAGCCTAAGGTGCAGAAGGAGATCATGCGTGTGATTGGGACCCAGATCTACTCCAGCTAATGGTGGTTATCCATACCTGTCTCTGGGGGGGGGGGGGCACGCGGGCAGGCAGCCAGCGAATGTTTGGGCGGGCTGACCTCAGGCCGGATGCTAACGGCCGAGCTAACTCTTGAGCACATTATCTCTCAAGTTGTTTTGTCCTGGTCCTCGTTTTCCTCTCCCTCCTTTGTTCCTCTTCTCCGAGTGGCTTCGTTTTACATTCTCATTTAACCTCAAGTTTGGTCTGCTTTTCTGAGTTGTGTGTCGGTTAGAACTGCAAGTAGTAGTCACTGCTAAGTCTCTCCACAGTTTATCCTCACTTGCCGCACTTTCACTGATCCTTCTGACTACTTGTATTCATCATTATTCTTTGTGAATATCTAGTAAAGAAGAAATAATCACCCCAAACGATAATTTGTTCCCCTTGTGGCAAATAAGTGATGGATTGACATGCATATAGAAGTGTGTTCACTTATTGTGTTTGCAAAGGTATCATCTGCGATCCGTTTGTTTAATATTCTTTGACTAATGACATGAATTAAGGTCTGTGACATAGTTGTCTGGGGGGCAAGCACTGCTCTGTCGTTTCGTCCTTGTCTGCTCCCAGCATCCAATAAGCCAGGTGTGGCTTGGAATCGAGTTACATACACTGAAGGCACTTTGTTTTTGACAACTTTATCAAATGTAAAAATCCAGACATTAACATTATTATGATTTTCTTCAATGATTGATGCACTTTCAAAACCTCACAGCCCCACAACGTCCAACAAACAGGATATTAAAGAACAAAATACTTTTATCTCACTGGACATACGTATAAAAGGGCAGGCTGAACAACGTCATTAAATTAAAGAAACAAACACTGGATTTAATATGACATGTCATCTCCGTTGCCTATGTTCTGTGTTGAAAAATTACAATAATCTGTCCGGCGCCGTCATTTAGTTCAAGTCACCTTTCCTCCGAGGGGTGCATATCTCATTTTGAAATAAATCTGTTTGTGTATGAACTACACTTTCCATTGGAGTCACAACTAACAAAATCCAATGTACAGAAAATCATGGACAATTTTACCAACATATCTACATCCAGTCCAGAGCTCACATCCTCCCCGGCCTCTGCCTGAAGGACACTGGATGGAAAATGGCAACCTTGTATAGCTAATCAAGTTTATCAGTTAGTCATGTACTGTATGTATGTATGTACGTGTGGGTTTGTATTTTCTTGACATTATACTAGACATTGCACTTATTCAACGTTTGCCTAAACTGGAGAAATGGACTGTCCTCGGACCTGCAGGACACCGGTAGAGGAGGAAAAGTGGAAGAAAAAGTATTTATGGTGTCAGGAAGACTATAATATTCATCATCTTAAACCATGTCGGTGCTGAGACGGGCTTTCAGTGTCTCCTGGAAGTAAGACTACTGAATGGACTTTAAGAGACTACTGAAAGAGAGCGACTTGTACATAAGGACATTGGAGACCTCTTTGAAATGTATTGCCCTGAAAGAAGTGGACATGTACAGCTTACTCATTCTGTTGCGGGGACTGTGCTAATAGCTGGTGCCTGTTTTTTTTGCCAAGAGGTTTGAGCTGCGAGTGTCTTAGAGAATTTATTCTCTGGCTGTCTGTCTCCGGTGAGTTATGTTTTTAAAGATGATGTCGACGACAACGATGGTGATTACGATGCTGATGATGAAAGGCGACGATGCAGAGAAAAAAAAAAGAATAAAGCCTGATTTTGCACAGTTTTACATACAGTCTCCTTTCCTTTGATGTCTCTGTGGAAAATAAGTATTAGCCTACCATCACATTCAGAGGTGTGTATATTGTGCCTGAAACTTTACATTTTGAGCAGAAGGGGGCACCATAACTCCACCGGCACACACACCTAGGGCTGTATTCTATTTGAAGTCTGCAAAACAAACCAGACTCACATTTAAAAGTACCGCACTTGAAAAGGTTGATGCGGTGAAGTATGATGTTTGGGGGACCTTTTCTATTTGAATCCTATTTCCTCTTAAGTTCACGTGGTAGCATAAATCAATGATATGCAATCAGCACTGTTCATAGAGCCATTATGTTCTGCTTACACATTGACCCTATTGTATAAACATTATCCCTTAATGCTAGTGCTGAAGGAAGGAATTAATGAATAATAGCCACAGGCTGATTATTAAACAAAATATGTGTATTCTGCACTTTTGAAATACAGTGTATTAATATACCATCAAGGGATTGACATCAGAGTAAGAAAAGATATAGGCATTAGTTTTGCTGTCATCATTCTAAACTATAGAATATTGAAAATAGCATGAATAACCATAACACCGCAGCATGACATCTACAATGTTGTATATCTTGTATTATATTGTATATATTTATATTGCATTGTTGAGGAACCTGTGTCTAAAGTTTTTAATTCATTACAGCAGCTACACTAGTTGTGTATATGACATTAAACCTCTTGAATAGTTTGAATCTCTTGAATCTTTGAAATTCAAACCCATTTTCCTTTCAAAAGTTATTCATTTAGTTCTGGAGAAAGTGGTGTAATATACTGACATTCTGCAGTACATGCATGATAAAACTACATCCATACATACATTGATTTATTGCATCATAAATGCATGCAAGTTGACATTGAACTAATCCCTGCTGGTTAAATATGGCAGGGTATGCTTTCACCTTGTTGTTTACTCTTTCTGTCTCCCTGACCACAGAAAGCTCTCGTCTTTCAAACCATCTCCGCTGCAGAAAGTCTGATGGCTATCGTTTGATGTTCTCATAAACGAGTCATGTTTGTTATAGAACTTGGTTTAATAACCTTGATAGTAACGGAGCAACATACATACACCTGGTAGTTATCACAACACTACTCGTGTGCCGCATGTAGATCCCTACATCCGGTACGGTGTCTGCAGAAGGACCAAAGAGACCAAATGCGAATACTCTACATCCCCTTTCTTTAGCTCTTCCTACAGTAGTGAACAAAACTGTTATACTGAGCACATATGACAGAACATACAGGATGCTGCAAATTTACACATTATCAAACTATGTGTGCATTTAGTAACTGATGAACACAGAGGCTATCTCAAAGAAGGAGTGCAGCATTTAACTCAGTAATTACTACCGTAACAAGTAGATTACTAGAATAGAATACATTTGCACTATGCAACAAAACTTTAGGCCTCAATATGGCATAGCTGTGTGAACTAACAGTTTAGAGTCATTGTTCTCAGAGTGGTATGCTTATGCATACATGACAAAGTTTCAGTCTCTGTATTTGGGATTAGGCTTGATAGCACGGCCTGAGCGTGTCCTGTAGACACTCTCAGGAGTGTCTGGCAGCAGTTTAGCTGTGGGAACATCAGCCCTCATGTGTTCACTGTTCAGTGATTCCTGTGTGTTACAATCTGTGAACTCAAGTCCTGTGTCCTGATGATCAGTGTCACTTGTGGAGGTGTGTGACGGGACGGGCTCAGCTACAGGCAGAATGTGCCTACGATTCCTTCTGTACAGCTTCCCGTCTGAGTGGACGACGTATGACCGGGGTTCCTTGCAAATCTCTTGAATCATTCCAGTCCTGTTGTAACCTTGTGGGGTCTGCATCCTAACAACCTGTCCTTCCATCAAAGGTTGTAGTGGTCGGCTTGACTTATCATAGCACTGTTTTTGATACAGCCTCTTGTTTAGAAGCTGGGCTTTTACCTCTTGTGGATGACGCATGTGTGGCTCAAGCAGCTTCACCGAGACTGGGAGTGTTGTACGTGTTTGTCTCGACATCAGTCTCTGTGCAGGAGATCCTAATTTTGCGTCACGTGGTACATTCCTGATGTTTAATAGGTTGAGAAAAACATCAGTTCCATCTCTATGAGATTTCTCCATGAGCTGCTTAGCACTGCGCACAGCTCGTTCAGCTAGCCCGTTGGACTGGGGATACTCAGGGCTGCTGGTAATATGAGTGAAGTCCCACTGTGAAGCAAAGTCTTTAAAGCGCTGGCTAGTAAACTGCCTCCCATTGTCTGACATGAGGGTGTGAGGTGCTCCATGAACTGAGAAGTGTCTTTTCAGCTTTGCAATGACTGTTGCTGCAGTGATATCACGAAGCATGTCGATCTCATACCAGCCTGAATATGAGTCCACTAGCACTAAGTATTGCTGATTGTGCCACTCAGAGATGTCAGTTGCTACAGTTGACCACGGCAGGTCTGGAACTGGATGCAGATGGAGTGGTTCTTTCTGCTGGTGTGGTTTTGTGCTGTTGCACACAGAGCATGACTGTATTTCTGTGTGAATGTTGTCTGTCATAGTTGGCCAGAAAACAATGCCACGTGCTCTCCGCTTTGTAGCTTCTTCGCCAGGATGTCCTCTGTGCATGATGCTGATGTATTCTTTCTGTAGTGACAGAGGAATAACTGCTTTGTGACCCTTCATTATGACTCCATTTTCAACAATCAGTTCGTCTCTGAAAGGGAAATACGGTCTAATGGCATGTGGAAGATTATGCTGTTTAGCGGGCCACCCGTGTCTGATAGTGGTGCTGAGTGTTTGCAGAGTCATGTCTTCAGCGGTGTGCCTCTCTAACTCTTCTAAGCGAGAAGAAGATATGTAGTTAACAGTCATCACGTCGAAGTTGTCCTCTTCTTCAGCTTGCTGAACTGTGGAGCTGCGGGGAGCTCGCGACAAAGTGTCAGCCAGGAACATTTGCTTTCCACATTTGTACACAAGAGTGATGTCGTACTTTTGTAGTCGTAGCATCATTCTTTGTAGTCTTGCAGGTGCTGTGTGTATGGGCTTTTTTAGTATGGTGACGAGGGGCTGGTGGTCTGTTTCAATAGTGACTGGTTTACCATAGATATAGTCATTGAATTTTGAACATGCAAAGACCACTGCCAACAACTCTTTTTCGATTTGAGCATATCTGGTTTCTGTTTCAGTTAGTGTACGCGAAGCATACGCTACAGGTTTTCCTTCCTGCAAACACGCTGCACCGAGTCCGTACTGTGAAGCGTCACAGGTAAGTGTCACTGGCTTGTCAACGTCGTAGTATAGCAACACCAGTGGGCAAGACATGCGTTTCTTTAAATCTTCAAAAGCTTTCTGCTGCTGTTCGTGCCATGTCCATTCTGTGTCTTTATGTGTGAGCTGCCGGAGTGGAGCTGATAGCTGGCTGAAGTTTGGTATGAACTTTCCAAGATAGTTGACCATCCCCAGAAATCTTTGTAAGGCTGGGACGTCTGCTGGCACTGGCATCTCCTTAATAGCACTTGTTTTGGAAGGATCTGCTTTGAGTCCTTCACTGGTGAAAACATGGCCGACATAGCCGACTTGGCTTAGCCTGAACTTGCACTTGAGGGGGTTAAGCCTTAAGTTTACCTCCCTGACCCTGTTGAGCACTTTTCTCAGGTTGGCATCGTGCTCTGCAACATCTTTACCTGCAATAATGATATCATCAACGATTATTTCACAGGGGTATCTGTCGAAAATCTGTTCCATGGAGCGCTGGAACACCTCGCTGGCAGAATTGATTCCAAATGGCATTCTTAGAAATCTGTAACGACCAAAAGGGGAGCTGAAAGTGGTTAACATGGAAGACTTATGGTCGAGTGGAATCTGCCAAAAAGATCTCTTTACATCTAATACAGAAAACATAGTTGCTTTTGACATGTGTGTGGCGACTTCTTCCACAGTACGCATAGGATGGTGTGGTCTTTTCAGAGCCGTGTTCAAGTCTCTTGGATTGATGCATATCCTGATTTCTTGTTTGTCCTTTTTGCTAGTGGCTACCATAGAGGACACCCAATCAGTGGACTCCGAGACAGGAATGATGACGCCCAGTTCCTGCATCTTGTCGAGTTCAGCTTTGACTCTGTCTTTCATAGCCACAGGTATGCGATGTGCAGGACGAACGACTGGTTTTACATCTGGGTCGAGAGTCATGGAGTACGTCACAGGTAGCTTTCCAAGCTCATCAGAGAAGAGATCGCTGTATTCTGTTTGGATCTCAACTGAAAAATCATCGTCAGTGGGGCTTAATTGATGAACTGCTTCACTGAATGAAACTAGTCCCATCCGTCTGCACGCTCGTAGCCCAAGCAGTGGCAGGACATCCTCTTCCACAATGTAGAATGGCAGTGTGTGGACTTTTCCCACTAGGTGGCACTGCAGTCTGACTACGCCCGCAGTTTTGATTTTGCTACCACCATATGCAACAAGATTAGTGGATTTAAAACACGTCTGTATTTTTTCATCTCCTTTTATCACATTGAATGACATTTTTGACATAACATTGCACTTCGCACCAGTGTCTACTTTCATCTCGACTACATTGTCATTGATTTGCACTGTGACAAAAGCCTCATCATTTTTATCGATCTGTGCATCAGTTGCGTCAACACTTACTTGCAGTGTTACGCCGTCAACATAGAATGTTTCATCTGTAGTTGTATCAGCTTGATCAGGTTCTAGTTGATGAACTATCCTCCTGGGCCCTTGCTTGTTATATGCTTGTTGTATGGAATTGCAACACTTCTTGAAATGATTCCACTTTTTGCAGGTATGACACTGTTGACCATTTGCTGGACAGTTGTCCCTCTTTGCTGCATGACTACCTCCACAGTTGTAGCAGTTGGAAATAGAGCTAGCTCCATTTGCCTGAGGTTTCCTTTTGTTGTCGTATTTTCGTGTTCCTCTCTGGTAAGTCTGAACTGAATCCACATTTGTGGCAGAGTGCTGTGGCATAGCTAGCGTTTTATTGTGCTCTTCAGTCATCTCATGGATCTGACATATGTTAACAGCCTTGATTAGTGTTAAATCACAGTCTCTCAGGAGCACTTTCCTTAAGTTGTCATTACTGATACCACAGACCAGTCTATCTCTGGTTAGTTCTTCATAGAGATTCCCAAATGTGCAGCTCTTTGCCTTGATCCTTAAAGCACTGACATACGATTCAATTGACTCACCGATTTTTTGATTCCTTGTATTGAACTTGTGTCTTTCCATAGTGACATTTGTTTGAGGGTTACACATCTCCCTAAATTTCCTTTTTAGACACTCCGGGTCTTCTTTAGACTCGGCATGAGTGATGATGGGCGCATCCTCGCCAGGACCCCTCACTTCAGCCGCATAGACGAAAGACCTCTCGCGCTCGATGGCCTCTGATCCCGCTATATTGAGGAGAATGTATGCTCGTGTCCGTGCTGGCTTGTCATAGTGTGCCGCCGCGATGAAAATGTCATATTCCTGTTCGAATACTCGCCAGTTCTCTGCGATGTTACCGTCAAAGACGAGTGGGTCGGGTCTCCGGAATCCTTCCGCCATGTTAGCTTAGCTGCATGCGTCGTGTTGGAGCAGGCTTAGTTGTCCTCTCAAACGTCACCCAGACGTGAAAAATCCGCCGTAAAAAAAACTCCGGAGACTTGACTTCCATGTTTGATGTTCTCATAAACGAGTCATGTTTGTTATAGAACTTGGTTTAATAACCTTGATAGTAACGGAGCAACATACATACACCTGGTAGTTATCACAACACTACTCGTGTGCCGCATGTAGATCCCTACATCCGGTACAGTGTCTGCAGAAGGACCAAAGAGACCAAATGCGAATACTCTACAGCTATGTTGGCAAAGGAGTTTCTGTATGTGTACGACAAGTGCTGGGCATAATCACGGGGAAGCTGAAGCACTCTTGGGCCCTTGAAAGGCACTTTGTGTGTATTTGTGGCTACGGTAATTGGGCCCCTCCCTTTGTAAACTGACCCATTTGACAGGGCCCTGTGGCTGGGCCATTGTACTGATAGCTGCGTACGTGTGTGACTAGTAGATGCTGTGTATGGTTCACCTGTTACCATGCTCTCTGAAACCCGGGCCTCATGTTGGACATGGTCCCCTGGTTTGGCTTTGTCCCCCATTACCAAAGCCAGCTGGCTGGTGGCACATAACTGCACTTCGCTTGTTTCTTGTGTAGTTCAGCCATCGGCCACTGAGGGGAGCTCTGGTTTTATTCTACTCTGCCTGCTTTCTTTGCATACTTAACATACACCCGGGACCCCCGGGCACATGCAGCACACACATGCAGGTAAACACACGCACTCCACAGTGGTTGTTTGGTCAGATAAAGGAGTAGTGACGGGAGGGCAGAAGGTCACAGAGGGTGTCTCGCCCTCGGCGGAAGCGGCTGCTCCCGACCTCCCTCTCCCCCTGCCTCCGTAATAAGTGTGACCGTTTGATTTCTGCACAAAAGGAGCAATTACAGGGAGTTGTTTAATCACCCACACTTTTATTGAGCTCGGGGTCTCTTAGCGTGCAGCTCAGGCCCCCCCCGTCGGCAGCAGCGGGCGACAGGAGTGACAGAGAAGGTCGGTGGTTTAACGGGGCGCGAAGAGGTCTCGTTTGAGTTAAGACTTCGCGGGCTACTCTGCACGCTGCGGAGGCCCTCGGGACAGAGACAAAGAGGTAGACGAGACCAAAAGACAGGCTGGCCAGCCAGGCAGAGAGATAGATGGACTTAGCGAAGAGACGGAGAGGGCAGAGTTTGGGGGACACATCGGAATCAGAATC
>NC_047505.1:47585071-47739685 GCF_902827115.2 Pseudochaenichthys georgianus
GTGAAAAAGGTTTGGAGACCCCTGTGTTAAGGCACATGTTTATATTAGCAAACCCTCCTTGCAGACTTACGTAAACTCTGGCGGATGAGTCATGGATTTTAATGCCCCGGCATAGATGGAGACAATTGAGATAATGACGCAGGCCAGGAAAAGAGAGGCCAGCTTGTTGACATATTTGACTCCAACAAAAACCACCACAGCCATCAGACTGAGGCAGATCGAGCCGTACACTCGCATGTTGTTCAGCATGGCACTGTCACCCCCAAGGGAGTCTGTGGCGTGAAATATGGCCGCCTGGGGGACCAGATATTTCTGAGGAGAAAATAAATCACAGTCCAGTTACTGCATGTATAAAATAAAAACACATAAAAATAGTGTTTGGAAATCATTTTGAAGCCTACCAATGTGAGTAATGTAACCACACATTAATATTTAAGCAAACTGACCAAGAAGATTTCGACGGCCCCCAATATGTACATGGCAGAGGCAAAGGTGGTGCCCAAGTAGAAGCACAGACCCACAGCTCCTCCAAACTCCGGGCCGAGGGAGCGTGAGATCATGAAGTATGCCCCTCCAGCTACAACAGCAAAACAAAGTGTTACACAGAGAGTTACTGGAAATACAAAACCGGTACTAGATTACATGCAGTGGATTCAACGATAAATCTCTGCTGCCCCCAAGTGGATAAAAACGTAATTTCAAAATGTAACTTCTACATCTATGCCGAGCAGTATGGAGATACAGTAAGTATACAGGTCCAGATAGAAATGTCTTACAAAGCAGTTCATGTCTACTAACTTGTCTAAAACATGGTATTTATAGTGCGGACGTCAGCATTTTGCTGGATACATTTATGCTAATGGGGCTATCTTTTTACATGACGTTTTCAACCTCAAAGAAGCAATAAGTACATTAGCTTTTAACAAGTCAACCCCCTGCTACTGCATTGGTTTCAAATTAGCCAAAACATTTCTGAGTGCTATATGTACCAAGGTGAGATTTTGAATTACCTGGAACAACACCATTCGTAGCAATGGCACTCATTGATATGGCCGTGAGCATTGTCTACAGAGGAAAGACAATATAAGTAATATGGAAAAGGCTTGGGAACTTGTAGATATTCAGTAAATATCCAATATTAAAATTGACATTAAGCACAGCTTCCCTCCAAGAAAACATGTCTCTAAAGATTTAGCATATGAAGCCTAAAGTTAAGACCACAGTAAGCTATTTGTTGAGTATGAAAGGTAATGGAAGCACTGACTAAAGAAAACATACAGGTCAAGGGGGCATTATTTGGCTTAAATAATTGCTGCTTCCTCTTTAACCATGAGGATCCTTTTGACTGGTTTAGCAAAGGCTGGCCCACATTGTTGGGGAATCAACCCAGTGCGCGCGCGCGTGCGTGCGTGCGTGCGTGCGTGTGTGTGTGTGAATACTAACACAAGAGCAGCACATGAGCACGATCAGGAGTGACTGCATGATGCCAGCCATCCCTACAATCCACGTCAGTCGGAGGAAGAGGATGACACCGAAGATGTTCTGGAGACACGGCAGGTAGACTCCCATCAGAGTGCCCATGTTGGGAGTCTGACAGAGAGAAAGAGGGAGGGGTAAAGAGATAGAGAAGGAGAGGGGAGAATATTGACCATGACATTTCAGGAAACAAGTGTATTGATCACTTGTATTGATTGATGTACTTTTTTTAAAGGTCATTCAATCATGTTATCATCAGCTCTTTGCATGCATGCAGGTCTCCCACAGCCACCGTGTGAGTGCAGAGCGTGCAAAGCCATAAGCAATCAATCAACAACTCTTAATACAAATCTAAAACTTGGATAGCGAGGCAGGGAGAGAGCAAGAGGTGGAGGATAATGTTTCTAAACCTCCATAGACTGAGTGATAGAAAAACAGTGGGGCCTAGTGTTCCACGGCTGTGTCCTGACCTTGGGGGTCCTCCTGCGCGAGGCCCCAGCGCTCTCCTCCTCCTCGTGCTCCTTCGCCCCCTGGGTGATGTTGGTGTAGCTGACCAGGCGGCTGAGTAGAGACGAGACCTTCGGCCGGATGTCCAGCTCTTCCTGGAGGAGGAAAAGAAGGGAGAAGTTGTATTAATGAGTTTGGTGCAAGTGGAACATCTTAAATAAATGTGGGGGAAAGTAACAGACCTCAAACAAAGCCAGGTTCCTGTCATAGAAGTCATTATTCTTGCTTGTAGCATCAGCACTGTTGAGAAATGGTCTGTCTTCTTTATGATTCCCATGCCCTGTTAGAGAAAGGAAAACAAGACATAAGACATATACAATCTATAATATACAGGGGAATATCAACCAAACAATATTTCTCTGCAAATACTTGTTCTTTGAGATATATTGGAGGCATCCTGATACATCATGCACTGTAACTGCAACAGCACATCATTGTGATCCGCTGATATGACACAATGAGATGATAAATAAATAAAGTTCATAGAAATCGGCAAAAATATCTGCGTTAAACTGGGAGGATTAGTATTTACTGCAACAACAAGACTTTATGTTTACATAAAATATGAATGTAAAACTATGGAGTTACGATGACTGGGCTTAAAGTGTCGCCATTAAAAGCCACAGTCCCTTTGATTCTTTCACATGTTGTGCAACGTGAAATAATGTCCTTGAAGTTATATTTAGTTCAAATATACAATGGGTCAACAGAGATGAATATTATTGGTGCACATACTGTATAATAAAACAGTTGTGGTTTTAATCAATGTCATCCAATTTGGATCACAAACCTTCTAAAGTGCTGTTAATACAAGCAAAAGATAAATGAAAAGTTAAAAAAAGGATTTGATGTGGCATTGTCGAGATATTAATTAAGCCCAGCGTTATTTCCTGTGCAGCAATTAAAAAAACGTAAGTAGAAAAATGCAATGTATTTTTATATACCAAATACAGTGTCTTCATTGCAATGCTTGTAAATATACATTAGTACAACTTCATAATCTTCATGTAGTAGAAAACACAACCCATGCTGAGAAGCTGCAGAGAAAGGCCAAAAGCAGCACAGATCCACTAAGCAGTGTCCGCAGATAAACAGCCGTATAATTAGATTTTACTCATTAACTTCTGCTTTTGAAGAAAGAATCAAGCAGAGGAGAACACACTGCCTGCGGCGATTATTACACGCAAAGTATGAGTGCAGATGTTATCACACACAGGCACGCACCTCATTACCGAGAAATAACCTACGCTGTGGTTATTAGAGCATGTAAACTTTGACAGAGGCATCTTTAAAACCCAGATTAATCCTCCAGCAAAAAGTCTGCCAATTTACCAAGTGAGCATGACATAGAAAATAATCTCAACAGTGATGAAGAAGTCTAAGCGTTGCTGTAAGTGGTTGAGGTTGAATGCTGCTCTGCACTCACCTGTGTTCTGTGTCCCACTGCTGCTGTCTCTGTGGGTGAGCATAGTTATGAGCGGTGTGCAAACTGCAGCAGGACTCTGAGCTTGAGCCTAGGGAATTGTCGATTACTATCCGGGACACTCGGTCACCCAGGCTGATACTCCATCAGGGGCCTGATCTAGCACATGGTGCATGGTGAGGGGGGTGAGAGGTGGGCAGCGTAGGGTACTGTAGTAACTTCCTGACTAACAAACACATGCAGAGCACAGGTCGGCTCATAGGGATACAAGAGCCTTGGGTTGGGTTGAAGGTATCTCCAAAAAGTGCAGTATTACAGCATCTGTAGTATTACATGTATTCACGTTCAGTTTTGATATATTGGATATATTATCCTTCAAACGTTTTTTCCCCATGCAATTATTCCAAGAATATAGCAAAAAGCAAAAACAATGCCTTGTATGAAGAGCTGCAACAAGTATGTGTCTTATCAATTAACTTATTGACAGAAGGTCATTGCTAACTACACTGAACAAAATATAAACGCAACACTTTTGTCTTTGCTCCCATTTTTCATGAGATGAACTCAAAGATCTAAAACATTTTCTATGTACACAAAATAACCATTTCTCTCAAATATTCTTCACAAATCTGAAAAAATCTGTGATAGTGAGCACTTCTCCTTTGCCGAGATAATCCATCCCACCTCACAGGTGTGCCTTAGGCTGGCCACAATAAAAGGCCACTCTGAAACGTGCAGTTTTGCTTTATTGGGGGGGTCTGGGGGGGTCCAAAAACCAGTCAGTATCTGGTGTGAGGGGTAGGGTTAGGGTAAGGGTAATGTTGTGAATCGAGTGGCCTGTGTTCGTCGTCCATAACATACGCCTGCCCATACCATAACCCCACCACCACCATGGGCCACTCGATTCACAACATTACCCTACCCCTAACCCTACCCCTAATCCTACCCCTCACACCAGATACTGCCTGGTTTTCGGACCCCCCCCAGACCCCCCCCAATAAAGCAAAACTGCACATTTCAGAGTGGCCTTTTATTGTGGCCAGCCTAAGGCACATCTGTGCAATAATCATGCTGTCTAATCAGCATCTTGATATGCCACAGCTGTGAGGTGGGATGGATTATCTCGGCAAAGGAGAAGTGCTTTGTGAACAATATTTGAGAGAAATGGTTATTTTGTGTAAATAGAAAATGTTTTAGATCTTTGAGTTCATCTCATGAAAAATGGGAGTGTTGCGTTTATATTTTTGTTCAGTGTAGTTTGATAATCATTGTATTGTTGAAGTAATTTGTTTTTTAAAGGCAGAAAGTAATATTTTAAGCCTGTATTTTAAAGGAGATTTGCAAGGTTTAATATCATATTCAGTATATTTGGGTGATGTACTGACAAAAGGAGATATTTAAAGATATTTGACCTAAGGCTTTAGGAATTGATGTGGACATTTTTCAATATTTTAGGCTAAACAAATAGATACAAATTGGACATTATCTGCAGATTAATCAATATTGCAAACATTCATTAGTTGCAGTGTCATTTTGAAACAAATAACCTGATGTTCCAGGTCTCTATGAAAGAAAGGTTTGTGTAAAAAATGTCTAAAGGATGCAAATACCAGAAGAAAATGAGTTAATCATCTGGAGCATGAAGGCTAAACTCCCAATGGTCTGACTCTCTTTAAACCTTACAACCACACAGCAGGATCAGAGTTATGGTGGAGACAAGATGATAAAACATTGCCAACACTGTCCTCTAGTGTCATCTTGCTGTCAGTGGCACGGGATAAAAACACAACAAAGTGTTTGAAGCAGCAATGAGGGGAACCTTCTGTGTGAAGGAGATCGAGGATGTTTTCTTTGCCCTACAATTAGCCAAAGAATACACTATGTTTTAAAAGGTTTCCACAGGACATTTTACTCAATCATTACTAGATCCTGATATTAAACCGAAAATAGTTCAGCTTCCGGCTCAGTCTATTTCAGAACCTGCAAAACAGGAGACAGCGGGGATCTGTTGTTAATAACCTCACCTTAAATGTCTAATTAAAAAGATTAAAGTTGCCTGTCATGAAGGCACATACGAGTCATGCTGTGTGCCCAGAAACAAAACAGAGGCTTTACAGCAACGTGCACTGACATGTCACCTGTGCCCCCCCCCTGGCTGCCAGAAGATCAAAGATGCCTGTGCTGAAGAACTGACACATTCACACAAGGGTGAACCAAGGCAGAGCAGTAAATCAGGGAGGGTCACGACTTCTACTTTTCTAGTTTTTCTTACTCTGTTTAGATCTTTTTTTGGGGGCGATTCTTAGCGGAGTTCTTTACTCCGTATGTGAACCCTTTGGAATGACCTGGATTTCTGCATAAGTTGGTCATAAAATGTGTTCTGATCTTCGTCTAAGTCACAACAATAGACAAACACAGTCTGCTTAAACTAATACCACACAAACAATTATATGTGTTGATGTTTTTATTGAACACACCATGTAAACATTCACAGTGCAGGGTGGAACAAGTGTGTGAACCCCTAGGCTAAAGACTTCTTCAAGAGCTACTTGGAGTCAGGAGTCAGACAACCTGGAGTCCATCAATGAGACGAGATTGGAGGTGTTGGTTAAAGCTGCCCTGCCCTATAAAAAATACACACCAGTTTTGAATTTGCTATTCTGAAGAAGCATTGCCAGATGTGAACCTTGCCTCGCACAGAAGAGCTCTCAGAAGACCTACCATTAAGAACTGTTGACTTGCATAAAGCTGGAAAGGGTTATAAAAGTATCTCTGGAAGCCTTGATGGTCATCAGTCCACGGTAAGAAAAGTTGTCTATAAATGGAGAAAGTTCAGCACTGTTGCTACTCTCCCTAGGAGTGGCCATCCTGTAAAGATGACTGCAAGAGCACAGCGCAGAGTGCTCAATGAGGTGAAGAAGAATCCTCGAGTGTCAGCGAGAGACTTAAAGAAATCTCTGGCACAGGCTAACATCTCTGTTGACGAATCTACGATATGTGAAACACTGAACAAGAATGGAGTTCATGGGAGGACACCAGGGAGGAAGCCACTGCTGTCCAGAAAAAACATTGCCGCACGTTTGAAGTTTGCAAAAGAGCACCTGGATGTTCCACAGCACTACTGGCAAAATATTCTGTGGACAGATGAAACCAAAGCTGAGTTGTTTGGAAGGAACACACAATGCTATGTGTGGAGAATCCAAAGGGTTTTTCTTGCAACTGTAGATGCAGTCAAGAATATTTACTTAAGGATCTGCTACGGTTTAGTTCCCACATATTTTAACTTAAATAATGGTAATACTGCAAATATTTAAAAAAGCATGAACTATAAGCACTTTGAGTGTTTATAATTGCCATAAGACTGGAAGCATCCTTTGATTAAATGTACCATGCTCTCAATAGCTATACCTATATTAAAGCAAACATAGTGTGTAGCGTAGGTTTTATCCCTGAACGAATAAATTACACTTTTTAGACACACAGAAACAGAGGGATAGCCCGGTGACCTAGCTACTGAATTTTACAAAGGAAAAATAATAAATCAATTCACTTTCAACATAAAATGTCTGTATTTTTGTTAACTCCAAATAATAAATCAGTACATCAAACAAACATACTCATGTCACAGACCATTTACCAGATCAACTTAACTCCAATACATACACAAACAAAATAAGCCAAGTTAACTCACAAAACATCCTGGGGATTGACTGTGAGTGAGTATGGGGGAGGGGAGAAGTCTTTTTTGTCCTTTGTCACTCAGTTTAGGAGTGTATTTCAGGGGATAAGGATGTGTGAAAGTAAAGTTTTAAAGTGCAGCTTTAAAAGTCCAGAGGGTGGTGTGTGTAGAGTGCTAGAGGAGGAGAAATTATATTGGTGTAGTGAGAACCACTTATCTGAGGGTGACAGGCCAGAATAGCTCACTGGATTGCAGGGTTAACTTGGAAGGGGAAAGTTGAATGTTTCCCCAACAGCTCCTGGGTTCAGTGGCAAACACAGCCTGATTCAGCTGATGAAGTCCTCAAGAATCCACTTTTCTCCTTGTTCGATTCCGACTTCCTCTTGCTTCTTTCTCCCTCTGTCGAATGACATGCTGTCCTTCTTTTAACAGCACACAGGTGCCAATCATTCTCTTGATTGTTTCCTCCAGTTTCTCTCAGGGGTGCTTGATTAGCCACTCCCCTTTTTCTCAGGGAATCTGTAGGAGTGGGTTTACTTTCTCCCTGTCCTGCTACAAGTGAATGCCAAAAGCAAATGTGTTGACAGGCTGATGTGTCTAGGTTTTATTTGTTGTCTGTTTAAAACCATATCAATGTTCAGGGAAGATTCTTTGTTGTCAAAGTATTGTCAGAGTGCAAAGTAGGCCTACATGACATTGAAACAAAAAACAACATGTCAGGGCAAGTCTACAAAGACAAAAAAAAAATTGTTTATGATTTGTTATAGGTCTAACAAATGAAGCTCAGCGCAAGTTCAACCAGGAAGACCTTCTTTACTAATTCATTTATTATGCTATGTTACTAGGCCACTCTCTCTCCTCTCAATAACGGCCCGTCCACACAGCGGCGTGCGTTGACGCTTCACCATTCACTTTGAGTGATGACGTCACTTTTAGCCGAAATGCATCGTGGGAAGCGACGTGGAGCGTAGCTGGCGTGGCTCGCTGCAAAAGTTGAGCAATGTTCAACTTTTGACGCCTCGGCAGAAGCGTCATCCAATCGAATCATATGCCAGTACAAGCTCTAGCCAATCAAACCGCTGCTTGTGTGTCAGGGGCGGGAGATTCATGTGATTGGTTGTTGGTCGAGTTTCAGACACGCCCGCCGGCAAGCGTCAGCGCACACCGCTGTGTGGACGGGCCGTAAGTGATCGGGGGCGTCACTCCCCAGTTTAACCAATCACTTCGCTCTATTCTCACAAGCCTATCATAGCGCTCCGCTAACCCTTTTAAATCTGCTCTCCCCTCTGACACCTGTCATATCAGGTGACTCGATGCAACCCTCCTCCACCCCTTTTCAGCTCCTGTCCCTCTGAATCCAGGGTCAAGCCAAGCCACTCCCCTTCAGACCGAACCCAACTATCCATTCACCACCACCAGTGTCTAGACCCCGGGGGTTTCATCGGATCGGTTCTCCCCTCCCGAATGATACTCCTGCACAACGGGGCCTAATCGCCAAAACTCCATTACATTCATTCGTGTATTCCTGGCAATAAATATGTATTCTTACATCAAAACCGTCTCTCCTGATTGAACAACTGTGAGAAAGTGTCTCCTTCAATCCTGTAGAAGAGTTTTTCACAAATTAGGGATTTGATTTTGCATTTCAAGTACAGTAGCCTTCAAAACCTAACCTGACCCTAAGGCAGGAAGAAACTTCACCGTAATGTCTCAACTTTTTTAAAAGCTGTCATGGAAAACAATATCCCACCTTGTCCATAAGCTTATTCTGCTTAAGTATTAAACTTCCTCTTTAATAAACACTCAAGACTTAACACTGAGGCAGAGCAGTAATGTAGTAGGGCGTATAACTCTACTTTGTGCAGATAGTATGTGTAGAAATGCGTGCATGTGTTTGTGAAAGAGAGACAGGCTGTAAAAAGGGACTGTGTGCATTTCCTTTGGACCCTCGACTTTAATAAGCTGCATGCCTTCATAGCATGTGACTATGCCTCTGGGTTGGGCAAACATAATACAACTGTTGCTTGGCAGCGGGTCAACTAATGAAAGGAAATGTATGCTCTATTGTGCAGTGGATTCAGCTCATTGTTTATGTGTCTGGGCCTGTAAAATGATCCTCCAAACACAGAGCCACTCTGACCTTTTCAAACCAGCTGTAACCAACCAGCAATCCTAACTAAAGTAATACAACTTTGATGTGTCATATATGGAGTGTTGCTATGTAGAAACTCATTGAGCTCTACCACCAGGATGTGAATGATAAGATCAACAACTCATTTCATTTTATCATTTATTTGAATAGGGACAATGTACATTAATGAACACTTTAGAGCAATAATGCTTCAAGTGTAAATATGCCGGATTATAGCTTTGAGCTAATTTCCATCCGTAGTCCCTGACATACAACATATAAGAACATGACATTTGTAAACATAGCAACACATAAATACATGATATGAAAAAGAACAAGAGCAGCACACACAAGTATTTTCCACATGGCAGTACACTATAGCAGCTACGACATATTAAGTGCAAGAGATGATACAAGAGATGCATCAAGTGCAAGAGGAGATACCCCTGTGTTAAAGTGCATTTAGCGGTGATTGCACGTCTGGTTGTTTCTCAACCATTCTTTGAGTTGTCCTTTTTATTTCGTCCGGTGTGTTTTTTGTGGATGAATTCTCCTAAGGGAGGAGGGGGGGGGGGGCAGTCCATGAACAGGAGGTGTCCAAAAGCTCACAACAACATGACGCCTTTGATTCATGATGTGTTTTCATGTGTATACACTACAGCAGGGGGGTCAAACTCAATTTCATCGCGGGCCACATTAGCATTATGGTTGCACTCAAAGGGCCGGTTGTAACTTTCAATCTCAATCTTTATTTATGTATATAGCACATTCAAAACCACCTCAGTTGACCAAAGTGCAGGGAACAAATATAAAATAACACAATAGGAGTAAAATAATAAAACAATAATTAAGATAAAAAGCACAATAACTATTATTGAACTTCATAATTAACTACGTCTGAAAGCAGAAGTCTAGGGCAATGTTCAGTGTGCATTTCACAAAATGAGATGCATTGTGGGACATGTAGTTTATGGACAACGTGCTTCTGTGAAGCGGCATTCAACCGTGTAATAAACACATTATATTATTTGCAAGCTCTTGCGGGCCACATACAATGAAGTTGAGGGCCGGATTTGGCCCCCGGGCCTTGAGTTTGACACCCCTGCACTACAGAAATAACACCGCTAATATTATGTTATAGTATGGGGCACCACTGTGGACGCAGGGTACAACAACATTAGATGTGGTAGGTATCATAATTGCGAATAGTAACATTTAATTGAGTGCAGCTATCCTCCTACATTGATGATAGCAGAGGTCAAGTCAAATAATGTACCGTTTATTAGATGCAGATATGTTCATGAAAATGTTCTCAACCATCGTAAACCAAGTAGTAATTTCATAATGATTCAGGGGGATGCCCACCTTCTATACTGTGTTCATCCTAAACTCCGTACAATGCACTGATTGACAGCGCCCTTAAAAGGAAAAAAACGTGTGCAAATTCTAATCTGGAGGTTATACAAATACACATGCTCAGCAGGTATATCTATTCCAAGTGAATATTGTAAACTATGAATCGTGTCCCTGTTGGAACATTTGTGCATGTTTTAGTTAGCATTGCACTTGTTCTCCTCCTTAGCTCGTGGCACGACACAGAATAATGTCTGCTGTAGCAATGGGCCGACGTTAGCTGTAATGACTGTGTTTCATGCAGAGCCGCATCTGAACACTGGAATGCTAACCTGCTGAGCCGTACGGCAAAACATATTATCTCTGATGTGTGCTAATGATGAGAACAGGACGGCAGCTCAGCCTGAGTACCTCTGAGGGGTAAAGGTGGGCGAGAAGAGGTGCATCGGACAATAGACTTTTGAAAAGACAGAAATTAACTAAATAGGCAAGCACATGGTGCAGAACTAACCAGTAAACACACCCAAAGTGTGGCAAGTACATGCACTTAACAATGTTTCAGCAGTATATTTCCAGCAGACTCAGCATTTACTTTCTACATGTGATAAACTGAGGCATTGATGAACAACCACTGCCTTGTTTATCTACACATGATGTCCATGGTAATATCATAAACAGCACACTGCCACGGAGGTAAACAACAAGATGCTAATCCCTCAGTACATTCAGTACTTCATTAAGCTGTATACTGTGACGTCCGAAGAGCAGGTTGGAAGTATTAGTGACAGCACTTAGCTCGTAAACAAATGATAGAAAGTGAACGAAAAAACTGCCTTCAGAAATATCTTGGCTGTTAAGTAAGTATGTGTGTTATCGTTGTTCAAAATAAATCAGACACCATTTTTAAGAATGGGGGTTGAGTTCCATTGTAGCTAATGAAAACAAAGTTACTATGTATTACTATAAGACGTCCAACCAAGACTGTTGTAAAAGTCATTTCTCATTTACTCCTACTTTTATGTCTAAAAATAAAACAAAGTAACATACAATTTAGATGCCGGCTCTTAGAAATGCAATGAAGAAGCTCCTGTTGCTGTCATGCTTAGGCAGGAAGGTGGACCCAAGAGCAGCATAAAATAAGAAATCAAGTATTCTCAACAAAAAGTGAGTTTTAATTGAAAAAAATAGCTGATAACAAAGAGAAACTGATAAAAAGGAAACATTTACCAACCGGGGAGCAAGAGGTAGGATCTGGAAAAATCCAACAGGGACAATTATGGGAACGACGACAAACTGACAAGGGATGACAAGACTATACTCACAAGACTAATCAGAAAGACAAGATACAGCTGGAGAGGGCAACAGGTGAACAAAATCAGACAATCAGTGCGTGCTTCTCAATGTCGAGGAAGGCTGCTCCAGAGCCACTATTTCAAGGATGCTACGTCATCGAGTCCCACCGAAGGACTGTTCCAATGTCCAACATATTTGGAATTCTCCCGAGGCCGGCGTACTTCGTTGCGGGAAATGTCGAGGCTGCACATGTGTAGACTCTGTGGTCTTAAAATCCCCACAATGCTTTGCGCACGGACCAATTTCCAAATCTTTGGCGGAAATCGCACTCCATTTATGGCGGGGCCTCGCATATGACGCACACCTGCACACCTGTTAGCCTGTTCCACCATTCTTCGTTTTCCGAGGCTAGGAAGGATTCTTGCATCGCTTCTGAAGGACCTGACTCGGAGGGACTTGTCCTACCAAGGAAGCGTCCTCGACATTGAGAAACACCCCCTGACTCGGAGGGACTTGTCCTACCAAGGAAGCGTCCTCGACATTGAGAAACACCCCCTGACTCGGAGGGACTTGTCCTACCAAGGAAGCGTCCTCGACATTGAGAAACACCCCCTGACTCTGAGGGACTTGTCCTACCAAGGAAGCGTCCTCGACATTGAGAAACATCCCCTGACTCAGAGGGACTTGTCCTACTAAGGAAGCGTCCTCGACATTGAGAAACACCCCCTGACTCGGAGGGACTTGTCCTACCAAGGAAGCGTCCTCGACATTGAGAAACACCCAGGGGTTTACTTAAAAGACAGGAATTAAAACAATAAAAGACACAAAGAGGGAAAACATTTCAAAATAAAACAACAAACTATTAACACAAAAACTCAAACCCTGACATGCTGCTTTTCTTGAAGTAACTTCTTCTTTAATGTTTCCCTTAATTTGAATAGCTAGAATTTGCCTGCAATCACGAAAGAAACATTTTCCTTATCTTATTCAACAGAATTGTCTGAGCATTTCTCATGTACTGGATCCTGATAATGTCCATAACTTGCACCACAGAAAGCCACAGTGTGAATCGTTCAGACTCTAAACCATCTATGCTTTCATCTGTAGTACTGTATCTATTTTTGCATTGATCTGTTTGGTGTTAAAGTGAGAGGGTAGATGAAAACACTGAAGGCATTTGCTTGATAGGAGATCCTTAGGAATGACTGGAGAAACATTGTCTGCTGCTCTGCCGTTGTCACTTTGATGTGAATGAGCAGATGGAACAGAGATGGCAGATGATTGGATGGCGAGATAGTGTATCATAGGAAATGATGCGTGTCAAATCCGTCATTTAAAGCACAATCTTCTTTAACATCTCTGACAAGTATTTCAAAGGCGTAAACTTAAAGTTGTGAAGGGCTGTGTAAAACTGAATCTGAATATGTTCCAACTTTCTCATCAGCTCCACACAGTGCGTCTAAGTGTATCCGAGTAGTTCCCCAGACAGGAGGACAGGAATATCTTTCATTAGATAAGGGGTATCCAAACAACAATCTCCAATTCAGCCACTTATTAGGTTTCTCAGCACCTGTTTTGTTTGAGGCCAATAAAAGCCAGAGACATACTTGCACAACATGGTTACCGTACAGTATTTAGACAGCTGCACATTCTTTGTTTTTACAATAACAATGAAGGAAAGAAAATGCTTATTAACTTATCAAAACAATGGGTCAAATGACGCTGTTATAATCATAGAGGGGATACAAGTTAAATGTAGGTATATACATTGTATTTCAATGTAATGTGTTAACAGTACTTTCTCTAGCAAGTTAGCTATATTTAGTTCATGGGATTTTATTTCACATAATCTCAGACTGGAAACTGTATAGTTTTACAGGCAGTGCTGAAGAAGAGAAACGTGTGTCTCTTTAAAATCATTAATTTGCCACAAATTTGTTTCCACATTTCTTTCAATTCTTTCCAAGGCGAAAAAGCAAAAGCACTCATCACAACAGAAACTTTTATAGACTTTAAAAGATTATATTCGTCATTACTTTTACCATCTGCAAATGAACAAGATATCAACCAGCTCTTGGTAAAACGACTGGAGGCAATTCCGGCTTGGGAAAGGTCATGTTCCAAACAAACAACAATCCAATATGCAGCCTTTAGAAGAAGTCAGAAGTGCAAGTCTCAGCAACAAACTGTCCGAGTTGCTCTGCTCAGGGGGCACAGCTACAATGAGCACAGTGTTGATCCCGTCCTGCTGAACAGAGCCCAGCTCTCAGGCCGAAACAGACTCGCACTGTGTCACTTCCTCCGAGCTGCAGACGTCACACTGGAGACCCAAACCCAAGCCCACCACTCCCATGGTGAAATCATCCAGAACACGCAGGCTCTTTAAGATGGTGATACCACAGCAACAACAATCCCACCCAACTTTGAACTGCCTGAATATTTCATAATGCTGCATGTTGAACTGAAGTTGGAAAAATACCAAACATGTACGACGTGCTACAAGACTACAGTTAAAAGTAAGTCTTACCAAGTTCTACTATTGTTTCTCAAAACTAAAACCAATTTCTTTTTTAAATTGTACTGAGAAAAAAGTCTGGCATTACACTCTTATATAAAAAAAAAAATTGACTTGAGTAGCTGTTTCTGTTTCTTTCCCACGTGTTGAACTTAATGCAAACAAACCATCACATCATTCCTCACAGTCTCACTTCCCTGCTCTTCTTCTCCTCCTGTTGCTCAAACTTTCCAACATATACTCATCCTCTCAGCTACCCACTATGTTTAATAGTTGTTGTTGTTGTTGTTGTTGTTGTTGTTGATGTTGTTCTCAGGAAGCTCTCCTCGGTTGAA
Organism: Pseudochaenichthys georgianus; assembly: GCF_902827115.2. Taxonomy (NCBI): domain Eukaryota; kingdom Metazoa; phylum Chordata; class Actinopteri; order Perciformes; family Channichthyidae; genus Pseudochaenichthys; species Pseudochaenichthys georgianus. The sequence continues at coordinate 47,599,784 of NC_047505.1, forward strand.
AGAGAATTATGACAGCAGGAAGACGAGGGAGGCAGCAACAAGTAAGTGCGAAACGCAACCATAAAACAGGGGGTTATTTCAGGACATCTGCTTTTCCTTCTACAGAGTCCTGCTTCGACAACATTCATTCCACGACTTTTTAAGACTTAAATCACAGTTTTTAACCCCAGGCTACTATCTTGAGTTCCTGCTGTTTGAGATTTGCCTCTGAAGGGTAACTTCCATGCATTCATGGACAGCTAGTTCAACATCCTTCTTGATACGCTTCAAGCACCAGTGTATCTGATCCGGGTGGCTCACTTTACCTAGATCTCCTCATCTGCATGGCTAGTTTTCTTCCACATGCTTCCACGTGCACTCATTATCCACACAGACACAGATCCCATCCCCGTACACATGATGTCTCTCAAACACTACAGGCTCATTCACACAGTAACAATACTTGTACGAGTCGTAAGCCTTGCATCCTGGTCACTTCCTGTGTTATTCTGTCGTAGGGAGCTCACAGTCAGCCTGACGTGTTAAGGTAGTATAAGTGGGTGACCAGTCAGTTTGTGGGTTTCATCCCAGCATGGCCTTCTGGGCACTCAAAGCGTGGGTGCTTCATAACGGCCGCACCCATGTGTGTCTTTTATTAAAAAACGTTCTTCCCGTTGTTGATTCACTCCCAGCCCACACAAATCAGTGCTGCTCTCTGTTAATCCTACCCAGCGGCTACAAAGCCTTCACTCCTTGTCTCCTTGTCTTCCCTCTGTCCTCCCTTTCTCTTCTGTCTGGGATTGCCCCTCCTCCTCTCTCTACATGCTTACACAGTGAATAAACAAGTGAGTGACAAGCTGCGAAGAAGGACAAGTGAGGAGGGAGAAATCTGCTCCGACGTTGTTGAGCAGACAATGTTAGTGAAAGGAAACCCTCCCCTGGCACAAAGCGAGCTCCATCTTTTGTGCAAAGAAGCACTTGAGGCCTTTTCTTGCTGCGGCGGTACCGTGGCCCCCCTCAAACAGTCCCAGCCCTGTGGTGAGTGTGTCCCCCCCCCCCACGGTTCACCCCTTTCATTGTTGTGGCTGTCTTACTCATACTGTATGTCCTGGCATTTCATTTAAAAAGACGTTTACATGTTGGAAAAAGTGCTCCCAACATGCCATAGGTACTGTTTTTACTTTACTCAAAGTGAGCTGTCAAAAACTGCTGTAGGAAGAACTGCTGTCTGGCTCTGGAGAATTGCCATGGTAACCATAAAATCAGCTGTTCAGAGTGGACAAAGCAGACCTATCCCATGCTTGGGCAAAACTCAAAATCAAGTATTACTTAAAGGGCATTTTGTGTCAACTTTTAACAACAAAAGTAGTTGTGTCAAAGCTTAGAGGTAAAAACTGTTTATGTAAAAACATGTAAACAGTTTATGTAAAAGTGATGTACTCACCATCAGAGCTGAAAGTGTCCTGATGATCCTGCCCAGTGTGCCTGTAATCCACCCAGTTGATCCCCTCTAGGCTGTCATATCTCTCCTGAGCTTGATCCTTCACCGGTACCACAGTGAAGTGAGGCATGTTTTCATCCCTGTCCTCTGCGTCTCCAGATCAGCAGCTCAACATAGCAGGCTAGCTGTTAGCCTCAGTTCAACTCCCACTAATGGCAACTACATTCCACTACACTGTGCTCACTTCCTAGAGGCTATTATCATACACCCCGCCCACAGGACAGCCCCTCCTGAGCTCTTGGTGTGAACAGAGAGAGTATGGAGGTCTCAGGGATGCATTTGGAGAGACACTAACCCCGCCTCCCCATCCCTAAAGGGAAGGAGTAACTCTTTGGGGCACAACTCTGATTGAAAAGTTTGAAGTTGTCGTCCCTGAGTCATGGAGAGAGAGAGAGAGGGTGAGAGGGTGGGGTGACCCCTTTCTGCTGCGTGTGTCATAATGACAGCTAACAGAGGGAACCTTGTGTGTTCAAGGTTCAGACAGAGAGCCCTCTGTGGAAGCGGGCCATTCCCAAACCACACAGACAGCAACGTGGCAGTTTGGAAAATAATCAAACTAAGAGTGGGAAATTAGAAGAAATAATCCCAACCCCCGTTCCAACAGTTGCATGGCATTTTAACCTTTGAGCCCAAAGTCAATCAGAATTCAAAACATGGCTTTATCTCAATATTTGTGTAATCATTCACCGTATGTCAATAAACACATGTTAAATATAATATATATCATCAACTTCCAGCTGTTGAAGTTGTGAGGACAATATCTGCAGTGAGTTACGGTGACATCACTAACAGAGGAGGTAGAGTTTGCCCTCCTCTTTCCACGAATAGGAGCTACTTAAACCATAAAAGAAACAGATCAAAGACTCTCAAGTAAGGCTGTAATTACAGGTCCTGTTTAGACATCTAGCTACTGCTCTGTTTGAAATGCAGAGACTTTGTAAACTGTCGGTGTGTCTTGAGTGTTTTTGTTCCCCTTAATTTAGAAACCCGCCCTTCGACAAAAGATATCTACAAGCAAACAAGGCTAAACAAGAGACATCTGATCTTTCTGACATGGGTAATGGTATGGTGTTGACTACAAAAAGCTAATACGAGATCATTGTTTTATGGAATGCAGACATTGCCATTTGAGACATTGTTATGGAATGTGTTCACATGATAAATCTTGGTTTTAAGGAGAAACATTTCATGCAGTAACACATAATCATTATCTCACAGTGCATTGTATTCTTCAGTAATTGGTACCTTTGTACTTTACAGCTCTGTCCCATAATAAAACAAATTTCCTTTCTTTCCTCTCTCATTCTTATTCCTGACTGACTTGCTGCCTTGGCAAAGTAATACAGATGACATGCCATCAGCCTTATAAGGTTATTTCCCAGATGAACTGACTCATGCAGGGCTGTGTACAAGTGAGGGTCAGTGAGCAGCAGGCAGGCAGGACCTGACGCATGCTTTTCTTCCACCACGATTACTCAGTCTTGTGGAAAGCAGGCAGGAGGGGCAGGTCCCAGGAAACATGAGGCCCACCAGGGTCAGCGGGTTGACAGCAAAGAAAGAGAGGTCTTGGGAAGGTACTGAGGTGAGAACGCACGACTATGCTTGTGTCCTATCTGCTCCTGCATCAACTCGTATCTGCTGTGTTAAAGGTCATTTGAGGTGAGGCAATGCCTTTCACAACCCCTCAAAAAAGATTGGTTGCAGAAAAGACCCCGTACATTTCCTAAGTTCAACAAAGATATGGCTGAGGCTAAAGATGACAGGCTTATATGTGGGTTACTTGTTCACCAACAGATTTACATTTTAAAATATTTTGTTTCGTTTGTTGTGCCTTTGAGTGTGAGGTACAAATAGGACACACACGCTTTTTTTGGCTAATGCTGGCGCCATGATCTTTTTTTCTAATATGTCAATATAAGGCACTAGAAAATATGTAATACCACAAGATGACTTTTTAACCTGAATGACTAAAGATTGTGTTTTCACATTTGCAATATGTACTTCTCTGACTTGCGATTATGAATGTCACCCACTAGATGGCGGCATTACTATACCTCCAACATTCTGCAACTGCAATAAATGTGTTCAGCCTCTCGTCTAGATGAACATATAAGTGATCTTCCTCTCGGTGTCAGAATTTAAACTCCCAAAATGTAATCTAGAAAAACATGTATTAATAGTGTCACCAATCTCCCAGATGTCAGAACAAGGACACTTTGTCTTAAACGCACCATATGAATCTCAGGATAAGCAAAACAAGTGAAAAACGTAGCTGGAAAATATACATTAAGGTGGGGTAGGTAATTAACTTCAGAAACACTTTTAGTTTTTTCCATGGAATGCTCTTAACATCCCGATAGCAATGAATACATTAGTTTAACTTCAGAAACACTTTTTGTTTTTTTCCATGGAATGCTCTTAACACTCCCGACATTAGTGATGTTACGTATTGCGCCGAGGCTTCGGAGCATGTGTCGAGTAATCCCCCGAAGCTTTTTGTGAAGCATGTACGCTAATGGGGGTTATTCCCTATCTTTATTCAAGAGCGTGGTATTTAAATTTGAGAGCATACTTTATGTATTTATTTCCCTCAAACTCTGTCCTCGCACTCAAATAGTGCCCTCGCACTCAAATAGTGCCTGCTTGCACTTAGATTTGCTCTGCTTGTGCTCAAACTGTACGCTTGCACTCAGATATATTGCTGCTCAGAATTATTCTGTGCGCGCTCGAAACTTTTCTGCTCTCAGAATTATTCTGTGCGCGCTCGAAACTTTTGTCAAACCTCCTGTCAAAATCCCTCAACCAATAGGAGGTCAGGTGTCCTTGCGGGTGCGTTCGCTTTACTTATTACAGCGTCCCGTCAGGGCGGTTACTCTTTGGTTTATAAACTCCAGCCCTCCACGGCTTTATAACATGTACTTCACTTGTTTGATTTACAACTTGTTTTGGCGGGGGGGGGGGGAAGCACAGTTAGTATATATATATAATATATATATATATATATATATATATATATATATATATATACCAGCACCTTACATAATAGCTACGTTCAGTGGCGTACTGGGACTAAAAATCAGCCGGGAATCTCGACCGGCCCTCGTTATCGCTAGTAAATTGTCAACGGGAGGAGGGGGGCAGCGCCATATATAGAGCTCTGGGAGGGGGGGATTGCTAGTGAATTTTCCGACCGGCCCCACTTCTTCCTCCAGCACTGTTGTGCTACGGCTTGGTTCGGCCCGACGCGAAGCGGAGTGTCGATAGATATTCGTATATCACGGCCTGAAGTGACTATGGCATTTATAAAACGGTTACCCACGTGTGGCTAAGAATGTGAAAGAAAAATACACACTCCAATTTAAATAGTTTTTATTATTAAATAATGATGTTCAAAATAAAATAGTCCCTCCGTTGCCTTCTACACAAAACATAGTGCGAGGTGGTTGCTTATGCAACAACAATAACAGCTAGAGAACATAATAGACAGACAGCATTGTCGTCGTTTAAGTGCTTTTTTTCTGGAGATAGGGTGTTTTGTTTGTTAGTCTCTTAATGAACTGACTCGGCCTCCGTGCTAAAGTGTTAGCCAAGTTTAATCAAGAGGTCTTGTTTGGGTCCCTTACCGTACATGTGGATTTAAACATAGGTCACAACTATGTGGCGACACCTTGTGGTAGGAGTGTGTATCTATCTAATCAACACATCCCCCTTACTTTGAGGTAATATAAACAAATAGTGCAACATCAATTTTAACCAAACATTTTGATTTCTCTACCATGCCATAACAAATAAACATCTGGTCTAAATGTACTCAGAATGCTAACTAGCACAAACTTGGAAATTGTCTAAACATTTACACCATTTTAACATCCATTAAATCAGTCTTTCAACTACAGATTCAGTCTATCTGGTTTTCTGATTTCCCTTGTAGATCTTCTGACCACATGTTCACTTGGAGTGTTAGTATCACAGTCTGTCTGTGGTGAAGGTGTGAACTCAGACTCAATGATGGATTCACTGAGCTGTTTACCAGCCTCTTTTGTTTTCATAAGACTGCGACGATTGCGTCTGAAGATTTGTCCTTCCTCTGTCCTCACAGTGAAAGATCGCGGTGCTACTTCCTGAAGAACAGTGGCTTTAGTTCTCCATCCATCAGGACCCTCAATCCTGACTGTGTCATTACTTGATAGCAATGGAAGCTGCTTAGCTGTTTTGTCATACCATGTTTTCTGCTTCATCTTTTGTTGTTGTAGTTGGTGTTTCAGCTTTGGGTGTCTCTTTTGCTTTGAATAGCTTGGCAGTGTGGTGCGCAACTTACGATTCATCAGAAGTTCAGCAGGTGACAGTCCACACTCCAGAGGTGAGGCTCTGTAGCTGAGTAAAGCGAGGTATGGGTCTGAGCCACTCTCATCAGCTTTCTTTAAAAGTTGCTTGAGAATGTGAACTCCCTTTTCAGTTTTCCCATTTGACTGTGGATAATGAGGACTTGAGGTCACATGCTTAAAGTCATACTGTTCTGCAAATTCTTGCCACTCTCTGCTGTTGAAACATGGTCCGTTGTCACTCACTACTGTGTTAGGTATGCCATGTCTTGCAAAAATTGATTTTGAATGTATTATGACACATGTTGATGATGAGTTTGACAGTAGTGCCATTTCAGGAAAGTTTGAGTAATAGTCAATGACCACTAAATAGTCTTTACCTTTGAGATGAAACAAATCCATTCCAACTTTATCCCATGGTGCTGTTGGCACATCAGTCACTATCATGGGCTCTTTAGTCTGTTTATTTCTGTGTGTCTGGCATGTGTCACACGTACCAATCAGTCTCTCGATGTCTTTATTTACTCCAGGCCAGAAAACACTGTCTCTCGCCCGTCTTTTGCATTTTTCTATACCCAGATGACCTTCATGTATTTTCTTTAGTACTTCCTGTCTCAATGCGCGTGGAATGACAATCCTGTGTTGTTTCAGTAATAGTCCATCCACGACACTCAGTTCACCTCTGATGTGGTAGAAGAGCGGACAGGAACCTACAGGCCATCCATTTTGCATATTTGCAATGACACACTGCAGCTCTGTGTCTTTTTGCTGTTTCTTCAGCTATCTGTCTGGACTTTGTGTCTGATACAGGCAGCGCAGCAGACACCATGTTCACATGACTTTTCACATCCTCTTCAGTTGTACTCACATAATCCACTGTAGGTGCTCGTGAGAGAGCGTCAGCAAGTATCAGGTGCTTTCCAGGTGTGTAGATCAGCTCAAAGTCATATCTCTGCATCTTCATCATGAGACGCTGTATCCTTGGTGTCATTTCACTTAAATTAATTTTAATGATGGATACAAGTGGACGATGATCTGTCTCTACTGTGAATGAAGGTAGGCCATAAACGTAGCTGTGGAACTTCTCCAAGCCATAAACCAGTCCCAGACATTCTTTTTCTATTTGAGCATATCTGCACTCAGTCTGTGTCATTGACCTGGATGCATAGGCCACTGGTTTCCAATGCTCGCCTTCAACTTGTAGGAGCACTGCGCCTATTCCATCCTTTGAAGCATCTGTTGAAACTTTAATCTTCTTTGTTGGGTCAAAGAATGTCAATACAGGTGCAGTTGTGAGTGTCTGTCTGAGTGTTTTCCACTCTTGCTCATGTTTGACTGTCCATTTAAACTCATTTTCTTTGTGCAGGAGCTCACGGATGCAAGATGTCTTTGCAGATAGGTTTGGAATAAATTTACCTATGAAGTTGACCATCCCCATAATGCGAAGTACACCTGTCTTGTCTGTGGGACTTGGCATATCCTGTATGGCTCTGATCTTTTCTTGGTCAGCTTGTACACCTTGTGCAGAGAGCTTGTCTCCGAGAAAAGACAACTTCTTGAACTCCAAACTCGCATTTGCTCTTGTTAAGCTTGAGTCCATACTTGTGTATGCGCTCCAGCACCTTTTTCAGCCTCTCATTGTGTTCTTGTAGTGTAGAGCCCCACACAATGATGTCATCAACATATGCTCTAACACCGTCCAGCCCCTCAATGATGTGCTCCATCGCTCTGTGAAATATTTAGGATGCTGAGATGATCCCAAAGGGCAGTCTGAGGAAGCAATATCTGCCGAATGGTGTATTAAAGGTGCAATAGTTGGTGCTGCTTTCATCCAGTTTCAGCTGCCAAAAGCCTTGAGACGCATCAAGCTTTGTGAAGAAGCTGGCACCTGCCATTTCACTTGTGATTTCCTCACGCTTGGGTATCTGATAATGTTCACGCTTGATGTTTTCATTAAGATCTTTTGGGTCCATACACACTCTTAAATCACCACTTTTCTTCTTTACCATAATATGGTTGTAACGGTTCTCAGACGCGGAGGGATACTGACTTGTGAAAAGTAACTACAATTATACCCGGGATATACGCTCATTATATCACGACTAAGAAACATCAGATTGCTTGATTTGAATTGTCAGTTTTATAAACATGTACTAACTGTGCTTACACACCCCCCCCCCCCCCCAAAAAAAGTTGTACAGCGAAGTGATGTACATCATGTTATGTTATAAAGCCGTGGAGGGCGGGAGTTTATAAACCAAAGAGTAACCGCCCTTACGGGACGCTGTAATAAGTAAAGCGAACGCCACCCGCAAGGACACCTGGCCTTCTATTGGTTGAGGGATTTTTGACAGGATTGTTGCACAAAAGTTTCGAGGGCGCACAGAATAATTCTGAGAGCAGAAAAAGTTTTCGAGCGTGCACAGAATAATTCTGAGCAGCAATATATCTGAGTGCAAGCGTACAGTTTGAGCACAAGCAGAACAAATCTAAGTGCAAGCAGGCACTATTTGAGTGCGAGGACAGAGTTTGAGGGAAATAAATACATAAAGTATGCTCTCAAATTTAAATACCACGCTCTTGAATAAAGATATGGAATAACCCCATAGTACCGAGGCTTGTATCGTTTTGGGCCAGTGACATCACCGATGACAAACGAAGCCCTCGCTGCCTGTCGATACCACGTGACTGCTTCAGAGAGCGATTCAGATCGGTTGAACCGTTGAACCACGACACTCATAATACCCATGGATGTATAATAAGAACCATATTACCCCTCCTGTACCCGGGCCCGGTGACACGATGGAATCAAGAGAGCTCAGACCCTCACTTATAGAGGTCGGAACATGTCATAAGTATTACCAGATACAAGCATAAATAAATGTAGGAATAAAAACATCAATAAATACAGGAATACATATCTTACAGTGTGTTCAAGGAGATTCAGCGTGTGTGCTGCGGCTCAGCTGGAAAGGAGTTGACTCATGACCGCAGGGTCCCTGGTTCAACGACTGAACATACCTATTTGTTGTTGTTTATAAAAGCTACAGCTAAATGAGATAATGTAGTTAATAAATGTATTCTTTGATATGGTTTAGCCTTTCTCAGGCTACAACATGGTTAAGTTTATGAATATTATTAAGGAATTCAAATCCCTCTTTGCAATGTTTAGCAGCCTCCTTAGGATTTTCAATCACAATCATTAAACTGTAATAAATACAATATTGTTAACATGAAAATATGATTTAATGTTCGTTGTTTAGAGTCATTCTAAGGCTTTACTCATTGGGGACTCGGTATGAGAGAGCACACTGTTGAGATGTTCAATCTGCCTGTTTTACACACTTTGACCAACAGGGGGGTTTTTGTTCAAATGAAGCCCATGATGAAGCCTCACGAGATGAACTCTTTTGCGAACTGTTAGAAATTAAAATCAATGTTTTGAGAGCATAGTGCACCTTAAACACACAGTCAGTTTAATTGCTGTTTTACACTGAAAAACCAGAAGTTCTTGTGCACAAGAACTTGTAAAGCTTTTATTCTGAAAATCCTTCATCTCCGGTTAGCATGAGGCTAATATACCATTTACTATAGAGGTGAATTTAGCACCAATATGATATGATGTTGCACATCGAAACCTACTGATTTCAACACTACAACTATAGACGTCGAGATATTATTATTGTTGGATAAGGTACAGTTTATTTGATTACGTTATTGTTTACAGATGTGGTTAGAATGTGACAACATTCAGACCAACCGGAAACCAAACTGCTGTGAAGTATTTGCCTGTATTTTTAGGAGTATTGATTACAGCGTTTAGAATGTGTTAAATGAAAAGTCATGAAAGAGTTAAGGAAGAGAAAAGGCGTGTTTAGATATATATTGAATGTACAATGTCTTTATCCTCTGATATGCGTAACAACGGATGTTGAGAGCCGGCCCGCAGGGAGGAGCCAGCAGAGGATATATATTCAACCAACCTGAGCCAACGGGCTCTCTCTTCTTCACGACCAGAGCCAGAGATCACAGCTGTATTTCTGTTCGGACTATATTCTGTTTGTGACATCACCACGCTTTTTATTAATTAAAGTACCAATTTGAACCTTTTCAGAGACTCCATTTAGTCTCCTTTTTAAACTTCTCTCCTGGACGCTAGAAAAATCACACACAGATAACAATTGGGACAAAGCCGACGTGATTCTAGTTGGAACGGGAGAGACAATCCAGCCGGCTGTGGCCTGGACCCGGAACGCAATCGTCTGACACACAAGAGATCTCAAACAATCGGTAAGAAGAAACCCGTTAAATCAAATTCTTCAATAGTTTATGCAGGAAAATCTTAGGACTGTGTGTTGGACTGCTGTTTCCGGTTCCCGAAAATAGCTGGGAAATTAATGTTAAAACAACCAAATTTAATGACAACAATCATATAACACGAGGCGTTGCTTTGTCACAAGCAGGGTGAGTTACTTTTACTTATTTTTCTTATATCTAACCCTGCATGCTATTCGTTTGTCTGTTATTACATGTCAGCAAGAGGCTAATCGCTCCAATATAGTGTTCTTTGTTACATTTTAAGTTAACGTGAATAGCGTGTGGCTATTTAAACAAAAGAACAAAATCACAGTGGAAACTGAGATTATTGGAGGGAGTGTTTGTTAATTTTTTTTTTAAGTCCTTTGTGTGATTTGGCAATCATTTCAATTGCGTTTCTTGTTACGTTTTAAGTTAACGTGAATGGTTGGAGACTATTTAAACAAGAACACAGTTGAGTGAATGTTCTGATTCCAGTGAGGCTTTCTAATACCCAACCCTGCATGCTATTCGTTTGTCTGTTATTACATGTCGGCAAGAGGCTAATCGCTCCAATATAGTGTTCTTTGTTACGTTTTAAGTTAACGTGAATAGCGTGTGGCTATTTAAACAAAAGAACAAAATCCCAGTGGAAACTGAGATGATTGGAGAGAGTGTTTGTTAATTTTTAAAAGTCCTTTGTGTGATTTGGCTATCATTTCAATTGCGTTTCTTGTTACGTTTTAAGTTAACGTGAATGGTTGGAGACTATTTAAACAAGAACACAGTTGAGTGAGTGTTCTGATTACAGTGAGGCTTCTTATAAAAAAGTCCTTTTCGAGGAAAAGGCCTGAAAGGTTTGAAACTTTCAGTGGTTGTTTTCCTGTTTTCAAACAGACATTGCGTGTGGATTACGATGAGAAGTGCGACATTCGTGCGTTAGTTAGACGATATTCTGCTGATTGTGTTTGATTTGCGTCTTAAATTTGTCCCAACATGGCGTGTTTAAACAGAGGAGGTAACCATACTGGCTCTTAAAGTCAAAGAATTACGTGCATGGGTAGAGAACTGTGACGTAAGGGTATGAGGCCCATTTATAAATTGTACATTAAATAGAAATGTTATTTTAAACTGCATTGTTGTTTTGTGTTGAATTTGAAAAAACTTTCCGCTGTGAAAGCCACGAGGTGTTGTAAAATCCCTTTGTTCCTCAGGTCAAAGGTTGGAAAAGTTGCCATCTTGTTTTGCCAGCATGTTTACAATAAACCACACGGCAGTCGCCATTTCGTGAAATGCTAATTAAAGAAGTGAGACTCTGTTTGTGTTCACCCAGTCCTACTCCTTCTTGAGAAGGACAAATCACATTTCTTTGCAAAGTTGGAATTATAAAATAGATAGGTTATTTTACCGTGGGAAGTTTGGCATTCATAGGGATCTGATATTGGAAGTTTTTTCTGCTTGAATTGAAGTTTTTGAAATATTCCAGTTTGCAAAAGTGTTTTGGCGATTATGTGCTGTGTCGTTTTAACCAAGTGTAATATTCTTCCCTAGTGTAATTCTCTTTCTATTTTTTTTAGAAAAGAAAATAAGTTTTTCTTAAATACAGGTTAGTTTTGCAATAGTAATCCCTGGTGGATTAAGCTGAAAATTACAATAGCGCACTCTGCTGGTAGTACAGAATTATTACATAGAGGAAACACTCAATAGCATTTTGAAGTCTAATTCTAAGTGTTATAAATACACACATGCCTCATTGCCGAGATAGAATTGCAAGTAGTTTCTAATTATAAGATAAGACACTTTATATAATATTTTTTCAAATAAGCAAACAAATGTATTGAAGCTAACACAAGTTATGACATTTACATAATTCCAAACACTTCGGAAAGTGGAAGATTTTCACCAGATTTCTAATTTTCATATTTCATAGTCAAAACCATACACTGTACAATTTTTATTTTTAGCATTTCAGATTTTAAAATTTGCATAATTTTTATCTTTTAATTAACTTTATTTAAAAAAAAAAAGAAAGAACAGATTTAACAATTCTGATGATGTAGGATATTTTGAAGGAATACAAAGGTACTAGTCAGAGGACTAGTGCTTTGATCATTCGAATAGTTAGAGAGCATGTCACCGAAAGAAACTAAGTTGAGACCAAAAGCAGAGCCAGGCTCAACTGCAGATATCAAGGAAAGGGTAAAAATCAGATCAGATGCTACAACAGTTCCAAAACTTAGACAGAAGACATGGAACCAAATAGAGAAACTGTTGGAACAGTGGCAAACAAGAGGACTGGTTCCAGCAGATGATCAACCTGGACCAACAAAAGCCCATAGAAGAGCAGTACTCGACTATGAGCACGAACAATGCCTACAACAGCTAACTATATGGAGAGAAGCTGAAGAAAGATTTATAAGAGTTACAAGTCTGATACTCCACCTGGAATATGCCAGCCTATTGGCACACAGCATAAATGTGGTCCGAGTAGCAGACCTGCCAGTGAGGGAAGACATAGCAGAAAAAACCAAAGAGGCTCCAGTTATCCAAACTCCGAAGCTGTATCTAAGCCTGGCCGAAGTCCCTCCTCCCTCCCCGAATGTTGGTTCTATAGGAGAAGTCTTGCAGTTGGATGGAGTCTCCATGAACAAACATCTCAAAGAATTGGAGTATGAAGTAAGAGTGCTAACCAGTCAATCAAAACACCTGATAGAAGAGAACATACGATTAGAAGAAATCACAGAAGAAAGACAAACACAAAAGACAGAAATGGAAGCACTACAACTGAGACTCTTGAAGATGCAAATAGCTGAGAAAGATACCGAAGCTATTAAAAACAAGAAAGCGGCAAGGCAAATGGCAGCTACATCAGGGATGGCCATAGAACCAGAGAAGGCAGGTCAGACACCTCCAACAATTCAAGCTCGGGAGGTGCCAGAGATTCAGGTGCAGAATCAACAATTCCGAGGAAGACAAAGTGGCAGAGGAGGAAAGCCACGATCAAGACGAAGAACAGATGAAGGCTGCTACAAATGTGGTCAGCTGACACATTGGTCCAGAGAGTGTCCGCAGAACATTGCACCAAACAACGGCCCTCCATGCAGATACCCCGGGGAGGTTTACGACGGAGGCAGGGGGTCCCAGAGATGTCAAAGACGAACAGGGGTGCCAAACATGACCCAAATGCCACTGACACCCTGGCATCAACCACAACAATGAGGAAGCTCAGAGGACCAGACCACCAGGTGATGCATCTTCAGCACAAGGGTATTTTGAAATCTCAGCTACATTGAGCCATAGCTGTCACCACAGGAGGGAGAGGTTTAATGTAAAACATGACAGTGAGTAGCATATTGCATTTACACATAAAGCATAAAACATAGTAGAACATTTAGCAGACTATTTTTGTAATTATGAGAAGGAAAGAGATTACGAGTGATGTTGTTCCCCTACACAGAAAACTATTGTGTCCACACAGCTAGTGAGGTCAAGATGACAGGTTTCCACCCACAAATATGAAGACGGAAACCTAGTACTCGCCCAAGACGGAGGATCCTTACCTCCTGTTCACACCGACTGCAGTTCAAGGGGCGGCGATACACCAGACGTGGAGCTGTTGAGACCTAAAACAGAAACTCGATTCTGCTGTGGTGAAGTCTGGCTACAAAGGGAGGTGTCCGATAGGGTCGCTTGTCTCAAACCAGTGAAGAAGTCAACAAGAACCCAGCAGAACTAGAGAGTGACTGTTGGCGGGAGAACAGAGACGGAGCGACAGAGACTGGCCCAACATTCTCCAGCCAGTACAAAGATGGACCCCGTCAGAAGACCGGGGCTGTGTTTAAAGGGGAACTTCATTTATTGTTAGTAGAAGTGTAGTTTTTTAGTCAAATAATTATGTGATTTATGGAGTCAGATTACATTTTTTCTCATAAACACAATTTTATAATCGGTCTGAAGTATCTGTTTTAAGGCAATGAGCTGCAGATTAAATAACATAACACTGATTGAGAGCTTGGATAAAGAAGTTGTAGGGTTTTTACAACAGTTTCAAGAATCAGTTTTTTATTTATTTATTCTTGAGTGACTTTACTGATTTATAGTGTGGTGCGTAAGGCAATACCTCATTTTGAGTGAGGGGCACCAGCCCTCCATGCATGTCACCCTCGGTGAGAATAGTTCATATTTTCCCTCTAGTTTGGAGAAATATTATTTTATCATATGTTTGTTCAGCGGTATCAACCAATCCTCTAATCCTAAAATTATTGAGACGCATTAGCGACACCAGGGGTATTGTTTTCGCAGCAACAATGATGCATAATACCAGGACAAAAGCCATTCCTGAAACAAGTAAACAATTTTTTGTGCTAATGGCAAATGAGTGAATGTTTGTATACCATCAGAAAGCCATACATCATACGATATTTTTTGTACACCTTATGGGTACACGGAGAAGTTATATTTATTTTGTGCAACGTTATGGGTTTTACATGTCCTGTTCAGAATAGGGTAATCATTGAAATATTGATTGAGCATGTTATGCTCAAATGAGGGAGTGTCATGATTATGCAGACATGTTGCTTTCAGTGACGTTGTAGTTAATAAATAATAACATGTAGTTAATAATAGGTCTCATAACGACTAAAGGTATGCCGAAGCTTGGGCCTCCTCCAAGGAGGGAGTATTCCAGTTTTAGATATTAGATGAATAGAAGTGATGAATATGTCAGAACTCTGAGTAATATTATCCAAGTTTTGTCTACACAGGCTGGGAAAGCTACAGAGATACCAGACGAGACACCAGAAGAGACTCCTGTTCGGCCAGGTGATTGGGTGAGGGTGAAAGTTCACAAAAGACAGTGAGCTGATCCGGGTGGACGGAACAGTGAGAAGTTGTAATGAACTTCACACGAGCTCCGCTTTAAAGGTAAAGACAAAGGAGCAAATTGACACCACCTCACACATGGTCACCCTTCACCGGAAACTTCCAGAACATTATTGGGAGTTAGGACTGATTTGGCAGAGCTGGAACAAAACAATAAATAGAAATAAGATAAAGACAGAAACAGCTAAAAAGACGAATTGTCTATAGATTTTTATAGATTGTACACTAAAGTGAAAACCTTTTTTTTGTTTTTCATCTGAAAAAGAGTCCAATTTTCGTATACGTTATTATAGTACTCATTATTTAAATTCTGTAACTGACACAACCAGGGACAAAATAGAGATGACAAGAACAAAGCCAAACCAATTGTGGGGTCCCCTAGGGATAAGAGTCAGAATAGCATTGTTGATTGTGCTCATTACACTTGGCACCTTTTTGGTTGGATGGGGAGTACAATATCAAGTAAGACATGGATCCATTAGTTCACTCATAGAGAATGCTCACATCACTAACAAAACTCCAGCTGTGTTTCAGAGACTTTCACTTATCCCCAGAGCCAAAAGATCAGCTGAGCAACAAGAGGAGGAGTTAGAAATACTCGGTCCCAAAGGTGAGGAGGTTACAATCAAGATGATTCACCCCCCATACATGCAGTTATTGTATCAAATGCTGAGATGGGTTTAAGTGATCGGGATAATCAGTGATGGGGATTTACAGAGATGGGGATTTACAGATTAGGGGAATCTCCAAATACACTGGATCCATGTTTTAGTCTGTACCAGAAACACTCCCTGTTAAGTTTATGGACAACCGACCGGTGACCTGAGCACAAATATTGAAAATGATTACAGTAGAAACTGGCTACTAACCCACAAGCACAGCTTTGTACGTACAAACTCCCCAGCTGCAGATTGTGGCGACATTGCAGATATGTCCAGTCACAAAACTTACTTATGTTCTAAATAACAGTGAGATTTAGAGTAATGGAGAAAATATGGGGACGTTCTTTTATAGTGTGTGAAATATGTGGTGCTTGAAACATGTAGATATTTTTAATTTATAGAAGAAAATGGTTTCCTGAACGAGTTATTTGGAGTAGCCATGTTACAGTGGGTGAAAGCAATGTTTAGGGATATGGCACAACCATTAGTAGACATTAATTGGGTTTAGATGACATTTAACATCTAAGACAGATAGTAAGATTAGGAAAATGGAGTAGAAAGGATTGGATATATTTTTCCTCAGTGTGTTGGAATTAGCTATCGGTAATGCGTCCCGAGATCTCTCTCTCTCTCTCTCTCTGCCTGTCAGACTGCTACGACCCCATCTTCAGACAAATGACCTCACCACAGGAGACTCCTCCTCCCCTCCTCACATCGAACAGACAGAGAACCTGAGCCGAACCAACAACGACCTGAGGCATCCAGAACCAGCTCCACCTGAGGCATTCAGAACCAAACCAGCACGCTGACAAAGAGGCAAACTCATCGGTCCCTAAATCAGGACACGAAGTTCCAAACTGAGCCACGAGATTTGGCACAAAAGCAGAGTGTGGGACATGAGAGCGGAATACGCCCCCCACGCAACAGCGTAGAGACTGAAAAGGAGGAGATGAAATACAAAGCAGTTGGGCCACTGGAAAGAGTTACAGCAAGAGGATCCAAGAGCGGATGGACTGAGAAGAAGACGGGACGGAGGAGAGGACAGGACGGAGGAGAGGACAAGACGGAGGAGTTGGCACGGGCCAGCAGAACCTGAGGGGGTCGTGGCTTGACGACCAGAGGGGGAGAGAAGGAACACAGGAGTGAGTAAGTTTACACATAAACACACTTATTAGAAAATAATCCTATAAACACACTGAGGGTAGAACATATTATTCAATCTTTTCATCATATAAACAAATTATTCTTTTAGAGATTCTTATTCATGTGAGAATTTGGGGAAGATTTAATTTGTTACAATATAGAAAGCAGACAAATCTTTATTTGAATGGAAAATGTTAAAGGTCGAGCTAGAACCAAGCCAAAGAAAGTATTCCAATCTAGAGTATTGATGTCTCCATTGTAGCATGGATATTACCTCAGGAGAACTGTTAAGGTGGAAACAACATTTGTTTGTCGTCCAAGATGTAGAGTTTAAAAAAAAGACACTAGGCAAAGAGCAATTGAAAATTTTAATTTTGAAAAACTAGTATAATTGGGAGTAATACATACGGGGCCTTGGATCACTCATTTTAATGGTGCATATTTTCAACAACAAATATCGTTCAGGGAGAAGGGGTTGCTCAACCCACCCTGCAGATGTTTTAAATCTTACTTGCCCCTTCAGAGGGATGCACGGCACCAGAGTATGAGTTTTAAAAGACAAGTGCCACCACCTCCTAATGCTCATCCATTTAATCAGTGATGACCTGACAGTTAGAGACGTTATTTAAAAGGAGAAACATATCTGCCATGAGTGAACATTCCTGAATTGAACTACAAACCATAAAAGAAACCACTTCTGTTTTTAAAGTCCTTGTTAAAGGAGGGAGTAATTATCACATGCTCGGGCACCCAAGGTTCCACACACTGTTAAAGGGGTTAGCATGGTTCTTCAAGTAGACCAGAATTGAAGATAAATTAGTATAATGCGTTGGTGATATTCCACTGGTTTTCACACCATTTCAGGGATTTTATCACATCATTAGAACAGACCACCCAAAGCTACTGAAATGGGAACTTTCAAGTGATGAAACTCTACAACTGTTGTAACTGACCAAATTCTACTCCCAGAAATGACTGTCTAGAATGCCGTACCCCAGAGTAGATGTTTGGCGGTATCATGGAACTAAAACCTTGTACTCAGTCTTGTCACAGGATTGGACTGGGACTGGTGCACTAGCACAGCCAGTGATGTTTTTTATGCAGTTAATCAATATGGCGAAACACCCCAAAGCCAGTAGGGCTAAGAGACCAGTCCCAGGGGGAGTTTAGGCTCCACAGTGCACAAGGATAGCATAGGGGGCCCAGGGGAGGCCTACATGTTGCATTTCCATGTCCTAACGTACCGATTGATCACGACGGCCTCTTCTAGAGAACATATTACTTTCATACCTTAAATGGTATGAAAGGAGGGAGGGTAAATTTCTCATGAGGAGACGGTTACAAATGCTAGCAGAACAAGAAGACCCATATACAGAGGTTGAGGAAAATGATGAGTGAGTTTAAATGATATGAATGTCCAGCCGATGTGATTCTTTAAATGATGAAATCATGTGAAGAAGTGAGCAAAATAAAATGCTAAAATGGAGTGAATCCATTTCAATTTACCTATACTATTCCAAGATAGTGTATTGTTTATTTTTCATTATTATCCTATACTATTTCAAGATGGTGTATTTTTAATTTTTTATTATTACATTAAACTGGTACAAGATATTTTATTTTATTCTTTATTAGCCATACTGTTCTAAGATGATGGATCACATGTTGTATGGATCATTGATATTCTAAAATGGGTCGTTTCTTTTCACTTTGTAAAAACAAGTGCCTTAAAACTGAGCGTGGTATGAGAACGGTTTCTGTGAAAGGAGGGAGGAAGAAATGTTCTGATACCAAGCTATTGCTGCTATTTTGAAGAATGCTGCTATTTTGAAGAACCATATTGAATATTAACACTGGAAGTTATGCACAAGGGAAAACTTTTATGTTTGAACAGTCAAAGTATTTTTGTATTTTTCTAAGGTTGATATTAAAGCCATTCCATTTTATTGTATGTTTTTTGATATGAGTTATGTACTATGCAGAGTTCAGATGAAGAACTCATTGATTTCAGTATTATACACACCTTTTAGGTGTGTAAGGAGGGACTGTTAGAAATTAAAATCAATGTTTTGAGAGCATAGTGCACCTTAAACACACAGTCAGTTTAATTGCTGTTTTACACTGAAAAACCAGAAGTTCTTGTGCACAAGCAGTTGTTAAGCTTTTATTCTGAAAATCCTTCATCTCCGGTTAGCATGAGGCTAATATACCATTTACTATAGAGGTGAATTTAGCACCAATATGATATGATGTTGCACATCGAAACCTACTGATTTCAACACTACAACTATAGACGTCGAGATATTATTATTGTTGGATAAGGTACAGTTTATTTTATTACGTTATTGTTTACAGATGTGGTTAGCATGTGACAACATTTGGAACGACCGGAAACCAAACTGCTGTGAAGTATTTCCTGTATTTTTAGGAGTATTGATTACAGCGTTTAGAATGTGTTAAATGAAAAGTCATGAAAGAGTTAAGGAAGAGAAAAGGCGTGTTTAGATATATATTGAATGTACAATGTCTTTATCCTCTGATATGCGTAACAACGGATGTTGAGAGCCGGCTCGCAGGGAGGAGCCAGCAGAGGATATATATTCAACCAACCTGAGCCAACGGGCTCTCTCTTCTTCACGACCAGAGCCAGAACCACAGCTGTATTTCTGTTCGGACTATATTCTGTTTGTGACATCACCACGCTTTTTATTAATTAAAGTACCAATTTGAACCTTTTCAGAGACTCCATTTAGTCTCCTTTTTAAACTTCTCTCCTGGACGCTAGAAAAATCACACACAGATAACAGAACCAATTGGCTGGAAAGCTTCAAAGCTTCATAAGGCTTCATCTCGCCATCACTACATTAAATGCTTTGACAATAAATATATATATATATATATATTTGTTTTAAATCATCCGTGGAAGCCGTGGCGCTGTAAAGAGCACGACCAATCATCTGAGCCGGCCCTTAAAATAACTGGACGGCCGACCTGCCTGTCAGCCGTCCATCTCGTGCACAAACTTATCTCGTTCCCTCATTGGTCATGTGCGCGTTCGTGTGTGTTGGAGGAGGGGCTCTGTAAGGAAGTCTGAAGGAAGGGGCAGATTTCTTTCGGCTGCGTACTTTCAAATTCTAGCGCTCTCGAGCTGGTTTCTCCATTCTTACCTACCCTACCTTTAAATTGCCAGATTAACTCAGGTCTTCAAGTTGAAAAGTGAGTAAATTGTAAGTGAGTAAATTAGTATCAAAGTATTAATATTGTATCAACGATTTTTTTTGTATTACTCTTTTTAAAATGAGACTTGGACTGCTGACAAAAATATTGATGTAAACTATTATTCTAGATACATTGATACACACTCTTTATCTAACGAGATAATCAGCCAGTCGTTGTCAAATATTGTGTAAAACTCTGATGTAGAAATGTGTGTGTGTGTTTCCCTGATATTATTACAACCATCTTTTCCCACCGTCACCCTGTCTAGTTCCTGACATTTCTTGAGATAAATAACGACTTCAAAGACTGTTGTCTGAAAGAGGGGATTTCTATGTGTTTTCAATGAATTGTAATTAGCTGCATGGTCAAATCTAATTGGTTGGGAAAGCTTAGCACTCCTTGTCTTTCTACATTGATTAGGATTTTCTAAAACTGTGCCTGAAGGGGTAAGTCAATCCAATTTCCTCTGGCTGCCATCATTAGCTTGACATGGCCGCAGGGGCCTTTCTACCTTCTCTCTAGCACTGAAGATCTGCATCGGCAGACAATGAACGCCATGCAGCCTGGCAGCAATGATGACTGAAAGGTTGGCCATGTCATGACATGGTATTATATTGTCTCCCAAGCCGCTTTATCAGTCTATGTGGTTAGACAGAGAGCAACTTTAGCGGTTTCAGTCTGAGGGTCTGCATCTGGTTCCTGCCGCACAGGTTGATGTACAGGTTTACCGAAAGATTAGAGAGGTGTGTTTCTTAAAACGAAGTCGGTGGCTTTGGCAGATTCCAGGTTTGGTTCAAGATGTATAACTATTCAATGTGTCATCCAAAACACAGACCCTCAGCACCATGGACAGGGCCTGCTGGAGCTTTGAACACTGATGCATACATTGAGACACAATCACATGGATCTAATGGAAACAGTTCAGTCATACTACCAACCTGAACTGAAACCGTTTGTTTATCACTGGCTGAAACAACTGGACGGTTCAGTGAGTGAGCCATCAATGACGGTAAAACACAGTCAGTATTATTTGAATGAAACTTCTCATAATATGATGAGAAAACACATGATTCCCTCCACACACATTCCTTGCGGAGATACTGAGATTGCAACCAAACACACAATGTCTAATGATAGAGATAGAAAAAAGGAAGGCTGCTACAACCACTTCACTGACACCCAGATCATGAACCTGAGGACTGGTTCAACCTGGCAGACTGACCACAGCAACAGTAAATAATACAAAGTGTTGCATCTTCACTACGACAAAGACATCATACATTACTCTTCCTCATCCTCAACATATACTGTAAATCTTCAACTGACAATAAGATAGTGGACAACGCCTTCTTCTGGATAGTAGTGCCGCTGCTTTCAGAGAGAAACCAGACGGTTGTTCTTCGGTCAAAAGGAAGAAGTTTATAAAGTTTATAAAGTTCACGTCAACTTTCTGAGACTTTAGAGTCAGAGAGGACAAGTTTAACTGGACGATAAATCAAGAAACATTAAGGAGTTTATTTTATATATGATGTGGCTACCTCCCCTGCTATTCTACCTGGTCGGCTACCTGGTGCTGGGGATCTCCGGGACCGGTGTCGCTCCCGACGCTGAACACCCACAAGACACACCTGCGCTTGATGTGTGGCCTACCCCAGGCACCATGGCTTCCCCGGATTTAGGAAGAGTTGTTGCCATGATGACAACCCCGCTGCTCGCGGAGGACCTTCTCTCATGGACGTCTCATCTACCCGGGGTTCTGCCGCGAGGACTACGCTGTCTATGGGCCCAGGGAAATGGGAGACTTTCCCCCTATGCAGCGCGCACTTGCGACGGCAAGCCGACCAGCCCAGCGAGGAGGACCTGGCTTCTAATTCTCCTACTCCTGATGTCGGGTAACGTGAAACCGAATCCAGGCCCAGAACTGTCTCAGCTGCAAACACCAGAGGAGTTTAGAACGAAAGACGGATTACGTCTTGTTCACCTTAATGTTCGCAGCATGATTAATAAAATGGACTCCATCAGAATATGGGCCGATTCGACTGACTCTGATATCATTGTCCTTTCTGAGACGTGGCTCAAAAAGTCGATTACAAATGATATGATAAATATAAAAGATTACAATGTCTTTAGAACAGACCGTGTGGGAAAAGGGGGCGGGGTTGCGATTTATGTTAAAAACCATTTAGACTGCACCTGCATCGAATCCCTAACAAAACCAAAATGCTTTGAACTCTCTGTAATTAAACTATTGCTCCCAAGTGGTTCAGACATTATAGTGATCGGATGCTACCGCCCGCCCGCTGCCTCAAGCGAAGCCACGAATATACTCTCCAATCTTCTCCATAACTGGACTAAATCCGAGATGGTTTTACTCGGAGACCTAAACTGGGACTGGCAAACGGATTTACAAAACTCTTTCAAGGACACTTGTGACTCTCTCTGTTTGGTGCAACTAGTTAACTCGCCAACTCGGTTAAACCAAAAAGATTTAGAGAAGTCCACTTTGATTGATGTTATTCTTACAAACGCACCTCAGCGTTTCTCCGCAGTAGGCACGTTTTGTAATGATATAAGCGACCACTGCGCAATTGCTTGTGTGAGAACCTGTAAGATCCCTAAAGGAAAGCCACGTTTCATTCACAAGAGGCGATTCAAACATTTCGATGAGCAGGCGTTTCTACATGATGTTTTTAATAGTGATTTACACATTGTTTCACTTATGACCGATGTTGAGTTAGCATGGAATTATTTTAAATCCACCTTCTTGGCTATATGTGACAAGCATGCTCCTTTTAGGACATCTAGGATAAGCGGTAAAAGACAACCCCTGGTTTAATGATTCTATATCCTCTCTCATTCGACAGAGAGACACTGCCTGGGCTAAAGCAAAGAAATCGAATATTCCATTAGATTGGAATCTGTATAGGACATTAAGAAACAAATGCACTAAGCTGATTAAAAACTCTAAATGTGCCTACTATCTTAATGCAATACATGACAATTTGAATAACCCTGCAAAGTTTTGGAAACTTGTTAAATCCTCCTCAGGTTCTATCACTCCAAACAGCCTTCCTGATCTCTTAAGGGTAAATCAGAGTGAAATCAAGGGCAAAATGGATATTGCAGACAGCTTTAATAATCATTTTATTTCTGCTGGCTCAATCTTTGATTCTAGCAACTCAGGGATGATCGCTGCAGAAGGAGAGCCAGGTCCTCCGCCACTTGACCCTGATCAACTGTTCACCTTTGCCCCCATCTTGACCTCTCAGGTTCACAAAGCTTTAATGAGCCTAGATGTAAAGAAATCTTCAGGCCCAGACAAGATAGAGCCGTTCTTCTTCAAAGTTGCTGCAGGTCTGATTGCAGAACCCATAACCTCTATTCTGAATCTCAGTCTTTATGCTGGTGAATTACCTAGCTCATGGAAGTCGGCCATGGTTCTCCCCTTGTTAAAGGGCGGAGACCCCTCTGACCTAAATAATTATCGCCCTATTTCCAGACTGTCTGTAATGGCCAAAGTCTTTGAATCTCTTGTAAACGAACAACTGAAAAAGTTTCTAACTGACCATAATATTCTTAGCGAGTCTCAGTCCGGCTTCAGATCAGGCCATAGTACTACTTCAGCGGCTATGCTAGTCTCAAATGACATCATTGAAGCACTAGACAAGAAAAAACACTGTGCAGCATTGTTTGTTGATCTGTCTAAAGCTTTTGATTCTGTGGATCATGCATTGCTACTGCAGAGGCTTGGCTGCATAGGTCTTGGCAAAATGGCTTTGAGCTGGTTTAAAAACTATCTATCTGAAAGAACTCAGTGTGTCTCAGTAGAAGATTATACCTCAGCTGCTCTTACTATAAACAAAGGTGTTCCACAAGGCTCTATTTAGGCCCCTCTCTTATTCTCCATCTTTATAAATGAACTAGGAAATGGGATAAACCCAGCACGGTTTCATTTATACGCCGATGATACAGTTGTTTATACAGTGGCTTCCTCTTTAACTCAGGCTATAGAGCTTCTACAGGATGCTTTTAATACACTGCAACACTCCTTGCTAAGGCTAAGACTGGTCCTTAATGCAAAAAAGACCAAGTACATGACCTTCTCTCGCTCTCGAGCTAATACAGCTGTCCCTCCGATTCTTACACTGGAAGGGACATGCCTTGACAAAGTAGCATCCTACAAATATCTGGGCATATGGATTGATGAAAAGATGGCCTTTGATGTTCATATTGGGAACCTACTGAGAAAACTTAGACCTAAACTGGGCTTTTTCTTTCGTTTAAGGAAATGTTTCCCGTCTGAAGCCAGGAAGAGAATTGTGCAGAGTTCCTTTCTGTCTGTATTAGACTATGGCGATGTGATCTATATGCATGCTTCTTCCTCCCTGCTTAAAAAGCTGGACTCTGCGTACCATACTGCTATACGTTTTGTAACGGGTGCAGGCTCTCGCACCCACCACTGCACTTTGTATCAGTCCTTAGGATGGTCCTCTCTGTACCAAAGAAGACAATCATACATGTTGATTTTTATCCTTAAGTCATTGCTAGGTAAGCTGCCCTTATATATCTCCAGACTTCTGTCATTTTATACTTGCTTTTTTAATACCAGACGAGCAGCAAATGGGATGCTTTTAAATGTTCCTTTGATGCAGTCAGAGCTTGGTAAAGCTGCATTCTCCCACTATGCTCCCTTTTTATGGAATACGCTGCAAGTAAAACTTTGTCTCGAGGCACTTCCTACTGTAAATGCTTTTAAAGGTATGCTACGATTAGCCCTTCATGAAACATGTAACTGTTTTACCTGATGCTATTGCTGATGTGATTATGTTTCTTGCCACTGCACAAATGGCCTTCTGTATTTATATTTGAATTGTATGTTTTTTTTGTTTAATGCCTTTGTTTTATGTTGAAACTTGTTGTGTTCCGTGTTGGTCAGAACTCCCTGGAAGAAGAGATCTTGTATCTCAATGGGACATTCCTGGATAAATAAAGGATAAATTAAAATTAAAATTAAATAGTCCGGGCCCTGAATCTCAAACATAACGCAACTCGTTTGTGATCCATATGCACCATGAGCTGCTCAGTGTTTCCGCATCAGTGTTACCATGTAGGTCAGCGTTAGCAGCCTGGTATCAACAACTGTCCTCCCACGAGTTCGCATTTCTGTCGTAATAATAATAAGTTGCTCGGATAACTTAGCCCCATGTCTCTTCTCAAACACACTTGATGCACACATGGTGTGTTATCACAGAGATATGGTGGTAGGGCAGGAGGACGTACTGTCAAGTTGAATACACCACATGCTTTATCACAAGTCAAATACAAAGAAGGCTTATCACATTGTGTTTACTTTGCTGTCTAAAAGGGAGTTTATTATTCTACATGTATTCCGTTATTTCTACGGCATACAATGTTTCCATGATCAATTATATACTCTATTAAGGTAGTGGCATTCAGTACGCAACAATATGTCTTATTTTTTATCACACAAATAAGCAAATAAGAAACAATACACACACACAGACACACAAACCTTCCTCTCAGGAAACCGACTGCTGATGGACATGATAACATCAGGACCGTACTCCATCTGTGACAGATTGCAGACAAGAACCCGCTCAAACTGGATTACACATGAGAGGGTAAAGTATAAACAGAAAGAGGAGGAAAGTAAAAACAGAGAAAATAAAAGTGTGGAGGAGAGATAAAGAAATCTGAGAGGAGACCAAGGAGCAGGCATCAGAAAAGCTACAGACATTAATTCAGCATTAGGTGGAATCAAACATTCACTCACAACATGTTTGTGTTTTTTTGCTTCATCTTTGTAGATAGCCATTGCTTGTCATCTAAGCGCTCTAATCTATTGTGTAATGATAAACAAAACCCTTGGCAACACTGCTTGGTTGTAAACATAACGCGTATTCATTAGTGGGTAGGTTTCCCATTGGTTCTTTTGAAATGATAGCAGCTAACCAGCTTTGACCTCTCCCTTGTTCGTCTAAAGTGCCGCCTGGATTTATTGAGAAATGTTGGAGCAATCAATAATGACTCAGTGACAAATTAAAAGACATTTCATGTGATTCAATACAGAACGATATTCAGCACAACTGATACAGTTAACAAAAATAGTGCTGCAAAAACCTTTTGTAAAACAAGCGATTTGGATGAATTTCGAGCAGATTATTTCCTGTTATTTCTGCATCAGGGTTGAGATTTTCTTAATTTTGAAAACTTTTAATACAAATCTCAGTCTGTATTGTGTTTTCTTTCATCAAAATAAGTGTACTTGTTGGACATTATCCCATGAGGATGGATACGTGTAACGCAAATGTAAGCCCCAAGCAAAAAGTGACTTTGAACTGCAGTTGAATCAATCATCTTCTTATCTCTGTCATTCACTTCCCTCTCTTTCCGCCTCCGCCCCCGCCCATTTTCCATAAATGAATAATCTGTAATGCTTTGTTCTAGTTCATAAAATACAACTCACTCTTATGTAACAGTTCACCACCCTAAAGTAGTCCAACTCACCATGATAAAAGAACACCCCAAATTGTGCTTCCATAGAGATCCGTTAAACAGTTTTGGGCCACAGCCTGCATTCTTTCTAATGGACAAATCTCCATTGGTTACTAAAATAAGTCTGGTTGAATTGAAGTCTATGAAAAATACACGGCCCTTCTCATGTCCTCACCGCCGAGTAAGCATTTTCCTAATGAATTTAAGGTCTTAATCGCTGGTTTTAAGTATTTTTTAACACAGCATTTTGTAAATACTGGTTCCATTTAGAGCAGGGGTTCTCAAAGTGCGGCCCGCGGGCCAATGGCGGCCCTCGGAAATGTTTCTGGCGGCCCGCGATAGTTAATGTGACACGCTGAAATGCATGCGTTATATTTTAATCCTCCATGGTTCTATCTAGTAAGAATTAGAATGAAATTTAAGAATGGCTAAACTGAGTCCCCTGGGTTGTCATTCCTAAATTATGAATGACAGCTTGTGGAAAGTTTGCTAGACTACTGGTTGCATGGCAACTAGGCATCTCGCGAGTTGCGGTTAAGCGTAAAATCTGTTGTAAGTTATCAGAATCAGAAACGGGAGTTAGCTAGCGATTTTAGCTAGTCACTGTCTGTAGATAATCCAACTTTGTGTCCTCTGCAAGTTCTTAATGTATACTGTATGTATAATTGGTTAGTACAATAAAGAAAGGATTTGTTTTGGAATTATTTTGTGATCCGTTTTTTCTTGGGCGGCCCTCAATCCAATATTGGGTACCTAGATTGGCCCTCACTCATCAAAACATTGAGAACCCCTGATTTAGAATAACATAGATGATAAACGATAGCTCGGTCACAGAAAAGATTCTGCATTGTGAAAACTCCACATGTTGGATCTTTTATATTATCTTATCCTATTTTATTATTACTTAATATGTATATGACAATAAGCTAACCCTAACCCTACTTCCATGAAGAGTTAGTACAACGAATTTTGTTTATCTTCCTGACCCTAAGTCCCACAGTTCTGGTTTCTTTCATTCTTACTGTCGATGCTTAAAGGCTTAATTCATGGGGAAACTTCCTGCCATGATTGAGTTGAAATGTCAGTTGAAATGTGCTGCTCCAGGCTGCACAGTGAAACCTGCATATTGACAAAGTTAAAGATCAGCAGCTTCAGTCCTCCAGTTATTCACGTGTGAGTGATATGCAAGCCTATGTAAACAGTTGCATCATGTATGTCACGCTTCATCTCTTACTTTTAAAGGTGTTCACGCGTCTCACTTGGCTTTCGTACCTTTCTTTCATCCCAAACCTCTGCCATAATGACCACCATCACTTAGTTTCAGGGTTAATTGAACTGGGCACAGTTTGTCTCCCGTGTGGTAAATGGACCAGAACTGCCACTGATTATTCCTGGTGTAAAAGCCTTTAACAAAACCAACCACATGTGAACCATACTTAACAAACTCTAGATTACGAGGGACATACTGTTTGCACATACACACACATACACACTGCTTAAATGTATATGTGTACATCCTTGGTGTATTTATTTCTAATATGCTTCCTCTCTGCACTTATGAAGTCCCATCGGCTCTCTTTATGATTTGATTTATGCTTATTTCTATGTCAGGGCCATGTCAGAACTCTTCCTGTCCATACAGATGTTTCAGAGATAAACATTGAAGTAATACTTAAAGTTAGCATAACTCAATTTCGCTATTCTCCTTTTTAAATGATTGAATGAATACAAATGTATTTAACGTCAATAGCAAAGATTTTGTTCAGACTGGGATATTCATTACGCAGACTGCACATAAAACCTCATATTTCCACTGTGAGGATTGAGAAAGACATACTGTAGTGTACGTTGCCAAATCAACCTAATACAAAAGGAAATGTCAGTAAATACAGTGTAATAAAAAACACACATCATTGCTGTATGTGTATGTGTAAACTGACAACATGGACATTTAACGGAGAGCATTTATACCAACACTTTCTTTCTTTTTTTTAAACATGGACCTCCAAGTAACCCTCCCTAAAGGATTTGTATCAGATCTTTGTGGTTTGCGATAGAAGTATTTACACGTGTGCGCCTATGTTCTTGTACAAGTACGCATATGTACACATGCATGGAGGAATGTGTGTTCCATTCACACTTGCATTTGGTAGATTGAAACTTACTAAGCCTTTAATATGAATATACACAGTTTGGCTAAGAAGACTTCTTGTATGAGACAACTCATACACACACAGCATGCCACTATAAAATAATATGGTACTGAGTAGATAGAAGAGTTTTTGTTTCCGAGAAAATAACTCATGAGTGGGGCAGGTTAAATTCATGACTTGAGGTCAGAAATGTTTACCAGAAGTTCTGAGAAGCTGTGGTTATGTAACTATAACTTATGGGGGAATCAAAATGTGACGTTTATTAGATTCATGTCTGAATGTACTTGGGAGACAGGAAACAGGCACTATTTCTTTAAAGGAAACCTTTGCTACTATCGACCAATAAGGAAAAAATGAAAAAACTAATGGAGAGGAAAGGGTCATAAAGTCTTAACAGATTTTTGATTCTTGTCAAGATTATTCGGAATAGTGTGTTCTTTGTGGTATTCACAGTTAAAGGGGTCGCCCAAAATATAAACAGGAAATACAACATGCCCATGGGAGGAGAGGAGTTT
This sequence comes from Pseudochaenichthys georgianus, assembly GCF_902827115.2. NCBI lineage: Eukaryota > Metazoa > Chordata > Actinopteri > Perciformes > Channichthyidae > Pseudochaenichthys > Pseudochaenichthys georgianus. The sequence goes on from NC_047505.1 coordinate 47,628,971, forward strand.
CCTGCCTGTAGAAAATGCCTTGTGGTTACTGTCCAAGTTAGCCATGTGGTAACACACAGCAAAGCCTTCTGGGATTGATGTTTATTAAAAGAGTTGAATGTTACCTATTGATAAATCCCACATTTTTACAGTGGAAAATTGGTGAAATGACAAATAGAACAAAACAGCATCAGAATCGACTAATTTTAATGATTTTGGCAATAAGAAATGGAAAAAATCCTATTGGGCTATACTATTCATCCAAATCGCCACAAGCTACCACCACATATTGTGTTAAGCCTCAAGCATTAAAATATTGTTGCTGCCAGAGTTGGACATCACACTGGAAACACATTAAGACACTTAAGTTTTCTTTACTTTTACAAGAAGAACCATGTCAAATGTCCCTCCCAAAGAGAGGCACCAGTCGCCTTTGGACTCAAGCCTAAAACCTAGCGTAACCTTGAGCTACTTTCAGTCAGTACATCTCTGATGTGTTATTCCAAGGACTAATCATCACAGATGTGCAAACAAAGAAGACCGCTCACATTACAGTTCTGTACGTAGACAAATCTCATGGGAAATCAGATAGAAGACAGGAATAACTCTGAAATCTGACACCCTGTTGCATATACGACAACTGCGTTTCATGAGAACTTTCATAGCACATGATAAATCTCTACCACAGAATATACTCCCCTCTAACACCTGCCACAGATGGTCTAATACCGAACTTTTACCTTAACTCATCCCCTTGTTTCAGGATTCTCTCCATGACAACCACAGAGGGATTTGACTTCTCAGTCACATGGATTATTCTCCAGCAATTGGATTATGAGTATAGACAAGTTCTCAGTCTAAAGAGGCGCATTCAAAAATGGCTCTCCTTTGCCTCAATCACATTAGCGCTGCACAGAGCTGCCAATTAAGAACCAGTTTGTGGTGGTCCAGTTTGACTTTTATTGGCTAAACAAATTCAATTAAAGTTTGTGGTTTTGACCTTTTTGCAGCATTAAGCTGGAGGCCCTGAGGAGCAGGGCTAAAATGAAATGAGATGTAAAAGGCAGACAATTCGAGACCAACTTAAAAACAACTGATCAGAGATAGATAGAGTAAGATCAATTATCATCCAAGGAGGTCTTCATTATCAAATTAGATGGGACATTTTGTGAGGATTCCTGGAGAACAAACTGTTGTGCTTTCTGCATCTTACATTGTATCAACCTGTCCTGCTCCTTACATTTAATCAGTTCCTGGTGCATCCATGTTTCCGTAAAGCACATTAAACAATACTCCAGATATTCTGTTTGACTCCTAGCTAGCGCCGTTAGCTCGTCCGTCTGAAACGTAGCTAATGCCGTTAGCCTGTACGTCTGACACCTAGCTAATGCCGTTAGCCTGTACGTCTGACACCTAGCTAATGCAGTTAACTCGTCTATCTGACTCCCAGTTAGCTCGTCCATTCAATTAGCCAGTGATCTTACATGGCCCATGAGGAGAGGCAGGAGACACGGTTTATTACTCATTTGCATATTAAAGTAAGGTGACCAGATTTTCAAAATTAAATCCGGGGACATTTTGAGTTTTGCGGTCAATATATCATCAACATATCCAATTTTCTTTACTGCTATAGAAAAAGGGGGGACAATTCTGGTTCAATGTAATTCGAACATTTTAACTGCTGTAATAAACTGATGTGTACTAACTAATTACTATAAATGGTAACTAACTAACTAATTAATTAAACCTTTCAGAAAATCTGATTTCAAAACCATGGTAAGTGAAGTTAGAGTAAAGAATGCGTAACTCACTTATTGAGTTAATAACAAAACATTTTAAAACTACATAGGTTATAGCCTCAAGTTTATTTGATAATTAACATATGTACAAGATATAGAGACAACAGACAAGTAACACTAGCAGAATTACATACTATCAAAGACACTTCAACGGAGAGACACAACTGTCACAAAGAGATCAAACAGTTTTTGAATTTTTGGATAACCACCAGGAACTCAGCTCCAATTTCCTCTGCTGTTTCTCCTTTGAGTTCAACTAAATCGAGTAGTTCTATTTCCACTGATGTGCTATCATTTATCTTACAATATCTTACTAATATTGGCAGCAGCTTGACATGTCCATGATTGGATGCATAAATGGACAGAGACACAAATTCCACCTGGTCGGTCCTGTGTTACCAAGGTAGTACCCATGGTGCTAACACGTTACTCACTATGGCATCACATTTAGTCCGAGCACATGTACATTTAGATTCATAAAGCTTCCTTGTCAGTTGTGCTGTGCAATCCATAGATCTGAAACTATGATTGTGTCGCAAAGTGTGGTATGCAAAGACACCTTCCTGCACAGCTAGATCGTATTCTTCCTGGGAAGGGTCTACCTTCTTGAAGAATGTGGTGACAGAGGGCACACCAGCATGGGCAATAAGAGAGGCTTTATGCTTTTGTGTCTGTTGATGTTCTTTTACTGCTGTTCTTCATCCACTGGCAACTGAACATGTTGAATTACAAATGGTATAGTAAGTTACCATTGTATCATCTTGACCACCTGGGCAACACACTCTCACTCCCTAAGCGTCCAGGAGCGACGTTTGGTCAGTGTCCGTGGCGTCCAATTGTGAAGCTCCTAGGCTCCTTCAGCTTAATAAAGGGACGCAAATAGCTTTCAACTGATTGCAATGTATTCCCATCTGCGGCGGGATTTGACGCTCATGGAAGCACGGCATTCGTTTGTGTCGGCTGCCCTTAAAGGCAATGTGAGTGTCCATTCCCATTGGATAACGGAGAATTGTACACCCGGAAGTAAGTATTCCTCTTACGCATCTCTGCTTGTTTAGCTGACATCTCTCAGTGGATGTCCGCTCATCATCTCAAGCTCAACCTTGACAAAACTGAAGTGCTTTTCCTTCCGGGAAAAGATTGTCCCTCTCTTGACCTAACTATCAACATCGGCCCCTCTGTTGTTTCCCCGACTCAGACTGCAAGGAATCTGGGTGTGATCCTAGATAACAACCTGTCGTTTACTGCAAACATCGCTGCTACAACCCGCTGCTGCAGATACACGCTTTTCAACATCAGGAAGATACGCCCACAGCTGACCCAGAAATCGACGCAGGTTCTGGTCCAGGCTCTCGTCACCTCACGCCTAGACTACTGCAACTCCCTCCTGGCTGGTCTACCTGCATGTGCCATCCGACCTCTGCAGCTCATCCAGAATGCAGCGGCTCGTCTGGTCTTCAACCTTCCAAAATTTTCCCACACCACGCCGCTCCTCCGCTCCCTCCACTGGCTTCCGGTAACTGCTAGAATCCACTTCAAGACACTGGTACTTGCGTACCATGCTGCGAATGGATCTGGCCCTTCCTACATCCAGGACATGGTTAAACCGTACACCCCAGCACGTGCTCTACGCTCTGCATCAACCAAACGGCTCGCTGCACCCTCGCTGCGAGGGGGACCCAAGTTCCCATCAGCAAAAACACGTGGGTTTGCTATCCTGGCTCCAAAATGGTGGAATGAGCTCCCCATTGAAATCAGGACCGCAGAAAGCTTACACACCTTCCGGCGCAGACTGAAAACTCATCTCTTTCGACTCCACTTCGAGCGATAGAATGACTAACAAAGAACTGCTAACAGAGCACTTATATACTAATAAAGGACTGGCTTATCTAAAGCCAGTTGAGTAGCACTTGAAACGATTGGCTCTTTGAAACCTGATGTTCTTATATGATTCTGTTTTCTTCAAGGTTGTGTCTTCCTGGTCGAATGTACTTATTGTAAGTCGCTTTGGATAAAAGCGTCAGCTAAATGCAATGTAATGTAATGTAATGTAACTGTCGATTGATTTCACAGTGATATCTGCACTACTCATCGACTAAAGAACACCAGATTATCCTTGTTGATTACACAACATTGATTGGTTTAAATTGTGTGCAATGCTTTTGTATTTTTCCCCTTCGATTTGGAGAAACAAATGTTTTTTCGGAGTAAAGGATGGCAGAAGACACTACACTACCCAGAATCCCCAGCTATCGTTTGGACTACACCATGTGCTCTGTTTGACAAACCCCGTGATAGTCCTCAAGCTCTGTGATTGGAGAGTGTGCTCCGAGGGTTACGCCGATTCTCGAACAGCACTTGAAATGGGATGGAACCACGGCAGACTGTCCAAAACTGGATTTGAACGGGTCCACCGCGTCCCCCCTCCCCCACCCCGTCCCCAGAACTACACATGCTGGCTATTCTGTTTCGCAACATGTTCTCTATCTATGGCAAGTCTCTACTGGGAGTTGTAGTTTTAAAAGACGTTTTCGTATTTCCCATAATAAGAAGTTGCCAGTATTAAACTGTACATCCCTGGAGGTTTAGGGGATAGGAAACACTCAAATGTAAAACATATAATTAATAAATGGGTGAAAATTGCTTGTGCCCATAATGGGCAGCATTAATATATATACACACATGCCAGCTAAGGTCAGAAGAGCTTTATTTAACAGCTGGTCTTATGTCTGTGACCCCTCCTGTTGTTAATTGATAACATTACATTACATTAATTGATAAGCCTGAAACATGCACTTGTCAAGGTTCAGAGGCAAATTTTGCAAATATGGCAGTAGCCATCGATTAAGATAAGATAAGATATACTTTATTGATCCCAAGTTGGAACATTTGCGTTACATCAGCATGTGTAACAGTTGTAAATATGCAGTTGTGTTTATTTGTAAATCATTTAGTATAATCACACAAATTCTGTGTTTTATATTTAACAATTCTGTGTTCTTTATTTATTGATTGTTCAATACCTGACAAGGCCGTAGATGAAATATCTGCATACATCATAAGAGTATAATACATTATGTATAATATCAGTTAAAATAAGTGCTTCAACATAGTTAACATTGCTGGAGGTATGCACACATATTGATAGATGTCTTGTAATGCACTATTGAGGAACCTGCGACCCAAGTTTTTCATTCAGTGCAGTTGTGTAGGCCTGTTATGATATGTTAATAAACCTTAGAAAATCTTGAAATCTTGAAAGGGATGTGCAAAATAGTCATTATATACAGTCTTTAATTAACTATTAGTAGAGAATAACGAGTAATGAATATACTTTATAGGAAAAAATAATGAAATTCAATAACATGCTTTAACCACCAGGTGTCCCTTTATATCAGCTGTGCACCTTTATGGTGTAAATACAGCCTATCTACCAATTGGATCAAATATAAAAGTAAGCCGAATTAGTGTTGATACTGCAAGGAGACGTATTGTGTGAAAAGAAATGTAAGATGTTGTTTAATGGCACGTTTTCAGTTCCTCATGTTTGTCTAGAAGTCTTCTCATCAGGGCTCTATAAATACAGAACTACGGCAGATATGTAATATTTAATGCAGCCGAACCGTGTATTACAATGCCGTTATGTGATGACTTTCGGAATAAAGTATTATTTTATTTTTAAAAAATGTTTTCGGTCTGTTTCCAGTATTTGTTAATGACGATGTGCTGTGAGATGTGAGACTGGAATTGCACAGGGGAAAAGGGATAGCAATAAAGATAACACCATTAAACAGTTACACAACATAACAGAAATAATATCGATAGCAGCGTCCCTAGCAAGCACCTTGGTAACAATGAAAACGTCGCGATGTCCTGAAGTAATCTTCGTAATAACTAGCAAACTAAAGATCATGTACATCCACTGCACACATAATCTGAAATAACAACTCATATTTCTCGCATCAAATGACATCAAAATGCATTTTAATGGCCAAACTAACTTTAAAATAGGCATTTTCCACCGAGAATAAAACGAAGTTCGGCCATGTTTTCTTTTTCCGCAGAAATTTGAAGATCACGTGACATAGACGCCAGCCATTGGAATGAATGGTGAAAAAAAACGGGGTTTGTCAAACAGAGCACATGGTGTAGTCCAAATATAGCTGGGGATTCTGGGGATTCTGGGTAGTGTAGTGTCTTCTGCCATCCTTTACTCAGAAAACATATTTGTTTCTCCGAATCGAAGGGGAAAAATACAAAAGCATTGCACACAATTTAAACCAATCAACGTTGTGTAATCAACAAGGATAATCTGGTGTTTTTAGTCGATGAGTAGTGCAGATATCACTGTAAAATCAATCGATAGTAAGAGGAATACTTACTTCCGGGTGTACAATTCTCCGTTATCCAATGGGAATGGACGCTCACATTGCCTTTAAGGGCAGCCGACACAACGAATGCCGTGCTTCCATGAGCGTCAAATCCCGCCGCAGATGGGAATACATTGCAATCAGTTGAAAGCTCTTTGCGTCCCTTTATGACGCTGAAGGAGCCTAGGAGCGTCACAACTGGACGCCACGGACACTGACCAAACGTCGCTCCTGGACGCTTAGGGAGTGAGAGTGTGTTGACCTGGGCGTATGAAGGAAAATCATATTGTCATTTAAGTGACATTTTCGTTTCTTGGAAAGAGCCATTGCACATTTTCTTCTGCCCTTTGTCACTATCCTTGTATACTTGTTGTACTCTTTTTCTTCCCCTCCAAACGGTCTCCCTTTTCCTAACTTGTCTTCTCTTTCTCACTATTGTACAATCTCTTTGCTTCTTTATCTCTATTCCGGTTTTTCCCTTCTCATTCTGTTCTTCCTCTCTGATATTTAAAAATAGATAGTACATTATTAGATACACTTGGGTTAACAGTCACATTGTTTTCGTCAATGTATAAATTGACAGGCTCTGTAATTATATAATTACCATTACACGTCTATCCTTTCACATATCTAACTAAAGTGTTTCTTCTCTTCTTACTCTCCAGGCTACCTGTAACTGTAAGGATAAGCAAAACTAAATCTTCTGACTGAATTCTATTTATTTTATGAAATGATCAAACCAAGGCCTGAATACTGACATTTTATATCGAAGTGATTCATATATAAAAAAGATTTTAAATATTGGATACAGTACTATCAAGCCTACTACACAAAATGGACAGGCACAGATCAATTTGATCAAAGATGCTCCAAAGTAGGGTGCATGTTTCCAAAACCCAGTGAAGTAGCACAATGCAGAATTCCTACAATTAAGCGGGACAGTGAAGGGTGTGTTAGGGCGATCAAGAAAAGAGAGCAAGCGGCGCAGTTAAGAATGAGAGAGTTTACGGAGCAGAAGAAGAAGAAGAAGAAGAAGAAGAAGAAGAAGAAGAAGAAGAAGAAGAAGAAGAAGAAGAAGAAGAAGAAGAAGAAGAAGAAGAAGAAGAAGAAGAAGAATGAGCGGTTTATTTCACCTTGCTATGTGATTTTAACGTATATTAAAAAATGGGGACATTTCCGGGGACAGTTTCAACCGGGGACAGGCCAATAAAAACGGGGACTGTCCCTGGAAAACGGGGACGTCTGGTCACCCTATATTAAAGGGGACCTATCATGCAAAATACACTTTTTGATGTCTTTTATATATATGTGTCCCCAGTGTGTCAGGGAACTCACAAAGTGTAAGAAAACAAAACCCTCTCTCTTTTCCTCCGTACCCAAATCTCTAAAAACGGGGGTAGGCTACAACGGAGCTGATCCAGCATTGCGTCCAATATGACGTAATATCGGAAATGTGGACCCACGACCCTATCAGAAACAATGCCCGACTGTTTTGGACGTAATATAGTCTTTGTTTACATTAGCAATCATCGCTAACACTCAGAGCTAACCTGTACTGGGGAGAGTATGTGTAAAAAAGCAGGAAATAAAAAAAGGAACTCACCTTGTGATAAACCTGCAAGAGAAAAAAGCATTTGAGCTCCATAGTACTGTTTCAGAAATAATGCTTGATGTGGTTTGGAACATGATATGGCGTTAAATCACGGCAGCATTTAGCTGTATCTCGTATAATTCTGAGCAGGCATTAGCTCCCCCTCCTCTTTTTTTTTGTTCAAGCTAAAGACCCCGAACCTTCAGTTTTCTAGCAGGGCTGAAACAGAGGGATGAGGGATGTCTAAAATGCATGATCTTTTTGGTATTTTGAGCAAAACACATCATAGACATGTTTTTATATATTTGTATATATCTGAGACCATTAATATATGCCTAAAAATAGCATAATAGGAGACATTTAAAATCCACATGTAGCAGCATCTAATATTTATTTTGCGTGCCTTGCTAAACATGTGACAGCAGAGAGAATGTGATCATTGTTTCACAGTAGAGTCCATTATACCATAACAACCTGCCTAATCAGACCAATAACATTGCTGTACACGCGTTCCAGAATAAGTGTTACGCCAATTATTGGGCTCATTGGAACTTTATGGCTGTGCTTGCATAGATAGATAATAAAACTGGAAAGAAAATATTGTAACCATCTCCAGCTGTTGGCCTTATTCACAATTAAATCGCCTTTGTTACCGGAACAGTCCATCTGCTGTTGTAATCCCGTCTCCAAGTCTATTTTTCCTTTGGAAATGGATCTATGTTTTTCTGTCTCTTGGTTATGTGATAGGAAACTAACAAGATATGACAAGCAGCTTTAACAAATAAAAGGTTTCCCATGACTCAATATTTTAGCTGCATTGCTATTTAAAGTGTGACACGGCACAATTATAACACCTTCAATATCACATTTCAACTGTAAGAACACCACATAGTGTTATAGTATATATTATAGTAAGATTTAAAGTGTTTTCCCTTTTTGTATTCAATGTTGTTATTTATGGAGCAAGCCTGGAAGCTAGTTCAACTTGGGCCATAATGACTTATATACTCGTGACATGCCTTATTCCCTCATGCAACCAACCAAACACATTCTCCGTAGTCTGGCGCTCTATTCAAGCTGCAAAATTTGCTATCTCTGCGACAATACTGCTTTTCCGCCCCACAATCCCCCCAGCATCCACCTGTAGGCTGTGGGGGAGTTATTTAGAGTCATTCAAAGATTCAAAATTCAAAGGTTTTATTGCCATATGCACAAAGCTACAGTGTAGAAATGGCAATTACATTATTCTGACCTGAGCTCCTCCAACAATGCAACATATATAGTAGAATACAAAAATACAAAATCATCACACCGAGTGGTGAGGCCAGAGCCTAAACACCAAACGATATGCTGTTTTTAATAAACATTTTAAACTTGAGTTGTCTGACTGAAATGGATTTCTTGCATTTACTTTGAATATAATTGTATTATTATTTTCATCCATTGATGTCTAAAGTTGTGGCAGAAGTTGTCCCCAGATGGGATATGAAATAACATCCCAAAACAACAATACAATACTAAGCTTAGTTTCCACCTTGCCAGCTACCCGCCATACCTCATTGGATTAAACTTGACAGTCTGAGAAGGGGTCTGAGACTTCTCCGCCCTGCCCTTTGTACAAACGATGTAGTGCTTGTTGGGTGGTGAAATTGAAAGAGTAGCATCTACAATAGAATTCCACTGGCTTAACATAGTGTGGGTTTTTCCTGGCCTTGTGGGTTTGGTAGGATCCAGGTTGTGTTTGCTCCCCTTTGTGTTTCAGGTTCAGAGGCTGAAGCTGGTTTATATCTACTAATAACTTTCTTTAAAAGGTAACTTCAGCATAAAGGCTCCGTGGTCAATATTGTATGTGACAAAAACTTCTGGTTCTTCACTGTTGAGATTTTAAAAGATGTGCTCGAAATTGCCAAATCAACTTGTTAAATGGAAATATCATTAAATACAGTGTTACAAAACATTACAAAACAATGTATGCACACTTGCTATGTGTCTGTACTTTCAATAGGAGCATTTGTAAAGAACCTCTGTGTCTATTTTTAAATGCGGACCTCACAGTAACCCTCCCAAATAGATTTTTATCAGATTTTTGTGGTTCCCAATGAAAGTATTTCCATCTCTGTGTACACAGTATGTGTTTACAGCCATGCTGCATATTGCATACATGCATTGACTTCAGACAGCATAAAGGCTCCCTGGTCAGTATCGTACTGTATGTGACAACAATTTCTCTATTTAAAATTCTGGACTGAGTATTACATTAAGACATTTTGCGTCTCTTATATGCCCTTACTTTTTATGGAAAGTCGTTTTTCGGATTTACTCAATTTGGATCGGTCCAAATGGCAAATTTCAGATTTCATTCTCATCTTAAAGTGAAAACTGACAAAATAAGTCAAAGTAGCTGTATGATTTGACATGTTATATGTAGTGTTTTGTTGATGTGCAGTGTACATTTAGGTCACAGCTGGAATCAGAAAATATTTTAGTTTCAATATGCTTCCAGATATTATTTCCATTAAAGGCCTAATCTGGAACAAACTGCCCGAATCGTGCACGTCCGCTGAAACACTTCCTATTTTCAAATCCAGACTAAAAACATATCTATTTGCTGCTGCTTTTAATTGAGCTGTTCACACTCACACTGCAGTATGCCTTTTATTCATGTATTCTGTACCTTCTGTGTTTATTTATTTATTTCATTATCTTTGCTTTTTTTATGCCTGTTTTTAAATGCCATTTAATAATGTGTTTATGCTGTATTTATTCTTAAATGTCTTTTGTTTTTATTTTGTAAAGCACTTTGAATTGTCGCGTGCTGAAAGGTGCTATATAAATAAAATTGCCTTGCCTTGCCTTACTCAGAACCATAGTTTTAATTATGTCAAAACAGAACGTGTTTCAGGTTATTTCCATAGACTAAATAGTTTTTCCGAGATATTGTTTCTTCAATAGTAGCTTATGTGTGCCGCAACCGAGCATGCGTGCAGCAGAGGGTCATGAACAATAGCTTAGCTAACAAAGGCACAAAGAATGGACATTGAAGGTCTGTGTGCCAGTCCTACAGCTGAATGACAAAGGAAGAGAGAGTGGAAAGCTCTTAGTCAGCAGCAAAACTAAACAGACAAGAGGGAACACATGGTGTGTGTACAAGGAATTCTTTATTATCATAGTGTGAATACTTCAGACTTCTTTATAGATAGTTGTCACTCACGTTCAACAGGACATTGGTATTGTACACAGTATTTCTGTAAACATAGTCCAGGAAAGCCAGGGTGTATTCAACCACATTCAGTGACAAAGTAGCCCGGGGTTACGCTGAAGAACATTTCTTCTAAATAGTTCATCTTTAGCTATACATCAAACACCATGTTATGACTGTGGACAGATACGCTTAAAATACTTTACATTCACGTTTTGTTATAAACAATTTGATAAATATAAGATTATACATAACAAAAGAATATATTTTTTATATCTTCTTATATATTCCACATATATTTGATTTTTTTTCTTTGTGGCTTTATTCCTTTCAGTCAGGGTCTCTTATGATTCATGGCTCAAATTCAACTTCATTCCAATAAATAAAAAAACATTCTGAAAGGAACATAATGGCACTTTTTTGGTGGTGAAAAAGTGTGATATCAGAAAATACGTTTCAAAGGAATAAGAGATGTTATAAAGCACTTGATCTAATATACAGTGCATTCAAAGAGGAATTGTTATTCCTTTGTGTACTGTTCACTAAAAGCATACTGTATGGTCGGCAACACATTCCCAACAAACACACACACACACACAGTATCTTTCTCTCACTCTTTCTCGCTGTGTTTCTTCGGAGTAAAAGCCACAAATACTCTTCAGAAGCGCTGAACATTTGAAACATTTAAAAAAGTAAAAGTCACACAACAATAAAAAAAATTGTAAAAACAGTTACGCCATTTGTTTTGCTGATTTTCTTCCCCTTCAGTTAGCAGCCAGGCTACCCAGTTCAGTCACTTCTTTGAGATGAACTGGTTATGTGTGTTTAGCCTTTCAAATAACTGACAGTAAAAAATCTATGCTAAGGAGCTTCAACTTCATGCACTGTTGACCTCCAGCTCTTCAGTAGATATCAAAGGACTGGGTCAAATCAATAGAGCCATTCAAAAACCACACAACTTGACTTTTTCCCTGTATGGACTGAAAGAAACATGGAGTGTCTCGCTTGATAAGGCACTGACACAGATAAGCCACTCTGCCAGGAGGACGGCAAGAACAGAGACTCTCTTCAAACTAAAAGTAATCTTACCGTCTTAGCGTTACCTGTATTATAATTCACAGGATATTGTGATGGTTTTGGTTTTAATTGGACTTTCTGTCCCTTCCAGGAGATGATACTCACATCACATATATGTCCAGTTATGATTCATTAAAAGAATATTAGAACGATGGGCCTATAACAGTACATTGTCCCCCTGGGGTGCCCTTCCCTTATACTCTGAAGGGGTTGAATGGTAAAAAGCCTAACTCTGAAAACAAAGGGCGTGAAGCTACTGTTTACAACTAATTCCTTGGGTGGCGTAGGGAGAAGAGGCAGGCTGCTGAGAGAGGATGGAGCCTGGTGCTTTTCTTGTCTGTCCGACCACTGGTGGCACACAGGAACTCCAAACACCAAATGTGAGGATGGATGAGGGAATTCTGGGTATTTGTCATCAGATGGCCAACCAATGCTTGAGCTGCGAAACAGAAGACAGTTTTGGGTCAGTTTTGCAACTCGTGTAAAATATATTCTATTATATTCAAATTATTCTATCGTTTACTTCTTCTTCTTTTCCTACTTACTGAGGCCTCTTGTGTTTTCAAGTTTTCAAGGCTTTTATTGTCATGTGTGCATAGCTACGGTGTAGATATGACAATGCAAATCTAAGGTGATAGGCCCCTCCAACAGTGCAGCACAATAACAGATAAATAGTACAAGTATAATGCTTATAATGTCAATTAGCATAATATTAGTATTATCCCCATTCGTTTTTTTAAAGGCACTTTTTAAAAGGACAGTCTCTGTTAATTGTGATGCATTCTAAGTCAACACATAAAGCACTTCACAAACAACTCCATGTGTCCATATCCAGATTAATTGCAGCCATTAAGCCAGTTCAAATGAACACCCTTAATGAAGAGCACAAACATTTGCCCTTACTGTGAACTGCCGTATATTTCCCTCAGCGACCAAATGGTGTTCATGCTCTGGAGTGATGCAATAAGCTATTCTCTGCAACAAAAAAAGCAAATAGGACACATTATTTCCCAACATTTTCATAAATACATACATACAAGACACTCTTTCATTATTATACATTCTTGTATCTTGTATTTATTTCTTATTTGATCCTTAAATCTTTCTTTCTAAGTGACTTTACACTTTGGCATGTTGTTAGAGGAGACACGTACGAGATGAGATACAAGAGGTAATGCAATTGAATGTAACATCTGGCTATAATAACAGTCATTATGGGCTTTATCTCTGAACAAAATATTCAATTACATTTTGAAAGATGTGAGGGATTATGGGATTAAGAACTTCAGAGATGTTTACTCTGGTTAATATGAGAAGCAGACAGACACCACTTGATAGGTGGAGCGATAGAACTATTGACAAAGCACTTATATACTAATAAAGGACTGGATTATCTAAAGCCAGTTCAGTAGCACTTGAAATGTTTTGGCTCTATGAAGCCTGATGTACTTATATGATTCTGTTTTCTTCAAGTTTGGATTTTGTTGGTCGAATGCTTATTGTAAGTCGCTTTGGATAAAAGCGTCAGCTAAATGCAATGTAATGTAATGTGTTGACAGGAGTTTTTGGCAAGAATGTGTATCCTGAGAACCTGAGACGATTCTTAAACCCTGAGTTCCAACGGGAAATGCCAACGGGATGTGAGGATTGTAAAAGTAGAGTGAAGCAGACACTGTTTGTCTCCTGAAGGATGAATAGCTCTCGGGTGCTTTGATGATTGCGATCATAAACTCTCAGAAGCGATCACTTCATCTGAAACTGTTCTCACGGTGTCATCGAGTCGAGAGAGGAAAGTTATCTCCTTCATCAGAAGGTTTGGTCCAGGTTTTATTGGACAGAAGAACATACAGTGCGTCCTTTAGTTGCAAGCCTATTTATTGCCAGTACACTGTGTTTTATTCTACTTTATTTATGCCGTACGCAATGTTCCGATAAGGGTCATTGTGCCACTGTCCATCCTGGCAGTCCGTTCAGTCTTTTTGTTTAACCCTGTGTGACCAACATGTTTGGATACTCACCTGTTTGAATGTTCCAGATACGCTGAGGAATTTATAAATGGCATAACAGGGGACAAACATCATGGAGGACATGGCCACACCCCAGCCAACTACGTTAGACCAGTAAGGGAAGACGTAGTCGTCATACTTCAGGCCTGACGAGGTCACTGCACTGGCGATTACAACAAACTGTGAAGAGAGAAGAGAGAAGGGGGGAAAGGAAAAGATACATAGGAGAAGGTTACATCTAATCTTCTACTATTGTCCTCTATCAATGTCTCTTCGTTAAAGGGACAGCGTGTGATGCTTCAAGTGGCTTGTTTTGAGGTACAAATCATTGTCACTGTATAGCCTACAGCAGATTGAGGTCGACACACCCTGTTTTAAGTACTCACGGAGAGTATGGTGGATATCAATATCATTTTGAATGCCTTAATGTGCCATGAGACAAGTTGTTATCTTTATGTGCTTCAAAGCCACCAGACTCCTATGACGAAAACACAAATGTGACCTTGCTTGTCTATTTATGCCTCTATCAGTTTGTGTTATGGTGTCAATCTGGTTAAATTGGATTCACGAATAATCGTATTATAGCACAAAAACACTGACCAATCAAGGCAGCGGTAGACCAGCAACTATACTGTAATTTAAGAAGTAAAATGTAAGTTGGAGTATGGTGGCTTTAGTGAGTACATACTGTAGGTAGTCTCATTGCAATGTAAAGTGGTGAAAGTATCCCCACTGTATTACAATACAGTGTACACAGATTTTATTTGATAGACCTTTCTTTCAGGTGGCTACAATATGTTTTGTGTGGACGGGTAGTACCTCATACAACCCCTCTTCAAGCAATCCAAACTATGCCTTTAATTTGTTTGCAGCAAATCCATTGATGCTGCGAGATGAAGTAGAACATCATTTGTTGTGTGTCTCTTATGTTAAAGTACAATGGTTTACGGTAAAAATGTTCTCTTAACAGAGAGGACACATGTCATTGTCGTGCTCCATTAAGTTGGCAATTTCAAAAAGGTAAATGTTCTCATTTCGAGTACAAAGGCATGTTCAATGGCGCAGTACTAAATATATCTGTAAATAATGGATTTTTTTTGTTACTATTGTCCTTTTTTTCTCACAATGAGGAATGACCAATTCTCCTGAATTGCATCCTTTGTTACTACACACTTCCACAGTTGTGCAGAGGAGGGTGTAGACAGCCATCTGTATTGAAGGAAGCACATGACTGTGTCCACCCCCGCTCCCCTGGACACAACCACGTGCTTCCTCTAATGCACGTTGAGTTTATTTCACCTGCAAGTGAAGGACTCGCCAGGACTCGCACTGTCCATTGTTGCACCCTGTGGTCAAGCTTTCCCCCCCAACCTATTACATTACGCTATTGATTCTTATAAGGGTTTCCATTTTGATTCCTTCGGTAAATTAGGGCATCACAAACTACCACATGTATTGGATGCAGGAGTGCTGTTGTGTCTTTTATGTCATTCACTATTCATCTGAATGCGTCTCTGGTCTAGGATCAAACAGTATGAAACAGCCAAATGAAAAAACTCTACTGTTGTTATTCGCTCACCAGCAGAAAAGCTGGGCTGACAAACTTCCAGCACAGCCTCCAGTAAAGACCTGGCTTGAAGCCCATCATCCGCTCAATATCTTCACTGAAGCGGTCCACACCTGGAGCAAACATGAAAGGTTACGGAGTAAAGGTTAATGTGGTGAGTAAAGTAAAAACATGCAATCAATGTAGGAGCAGCAGGCTCTTAGTGCAACGTATGCAATCTCACTGGACAGAATGAGGCAACACAACACAAAGTCTACACAGTACTACTGTTATCCTGGTTCGACCAGCATTTCTGGTTTATTGTTCTGCCCTAGTTTCACAATTTTACATTATTTTTCCATATTTACTTTGTGTATTTTACCTTGCTATATCTAAGTGTCTACAGATGGCAACGAGGTGGCCTGATAGGTTAGATACTGTTTGCCGGCTGATGTGTGTCTTTACAGATACAATCTCATGACTTGTGCTTTGTTTTATGCCATAGGGGATTTATTTCATTATTGTGTCTTATGGTAATTAGTTATATATGTACAAATGTAATTATAAAGTTGCCATTCTCTAAGATTGATCGAGGACTTGTTTTATCTTCTGGAAAAGGTACACTAAGTAAATTGTGGAATTTAAAACTCATAACATAATTTTCTGACAACATTTCAGCCTTTTTAGGGTTCACAATTGTTGCTTTGCTGAACCTAAAAACAGATATCTACTAACTTCACCTGCTGCCTCTTTTTTTCAGGTAAAATATTTGTTTCCATGTACATTTTCCTGTCATCTTACAAGTTTCCCTTTGTCTGTTAGATTATGGCAAGACACTGAGCGAATGGGTTAGTGGATAAGATGTTTCAGTTTGTTCTTGCTTATTCTATTGTCATGTTGTAATGTCATTAGAAAGTGAGCTGTGCTGCTAATGTCATTTTGTAATGGAAAAAAAATACATAATTTAAATGGAGAAATCGTGGGGTAAAAAAGTACTGTAGAGTTTCATACCGTAAAACCATGACACTCCAATGGCCTCGATCAGAACAGCAAACAGTATAGAGGTCCCCGCTGCATACTTATCTAACAGGGTCAGCACGTAGATCCCACCCTACAGAGGAAGAAAGAGGAAGAGAAAGTTAAGTGTGTGTGTGTGTGTGTGTGTGTGTGTGTGTGTGTGTGTGTGTGTGTGTGTGTGTGTGTGTGTGTGTGTGTGTGTGTGTGTGTGTGTGTATACATCTTCCTCTTTGAAGAGAAGTACTCCCTTGTGTGCATCAATGGCCTCTCAGACTTAAAACTGTATAAGCTTGTTTTTCCGTTGGAGGCGACTTAACGTGCACTTTGAAGAGTCGACATGTGAGCGAAGAAAAGCCTCACCTTGATGGAGATGGGATTTCATGTGCATCAGAGCTTATGTACAATACATCCTTGATGTGTGTATCCAGGGTGGAACAATGTGCCGTGGAACTATTGGAAAGGCATCATTCACTACAAATAATTGTCTTCATTTGTAAAGACAAGAAACCATGTGAATCAGTAACATAAAAGCTGTCTGTCTCGATGTCTGTTTCTTCTTAGGTCTGATGCCATTTGAATGAATAGGGACGATAGAGGAAATTAAAATGTCCTCCAGGATACAGCTTCAATTGAATTGTAATTAGTCATCTTGTCTCATGCAATAGCATTTAGGATCTTTCCATTGAAAGAGTTCTCTGTGATATTTTACTGAAACTTTCCTGTGACGACATCAAATCATCGGACATGAAAACTTTCTCACGGGAAACAGAGACTTGACGTTTACAGCTCTCAATTACCACCTTTCAGATTCCACAGTCCAATATTACTTAGGTGTACCACCCAACTGAAGTTGTTTAAAACTAATATTTTTACAGTGTATGCAAGTCATAGTGCAGCATTAGAAGTCATTTTTTTTAAATCCCTTTCCGTTGGGATTAGCCTTAGATTGTGAACACGGACAAAAATATTTGTTGTTGTCTGTTTTTGTTCCGTGGTTTTTGCTGTGTTTTTTCTTCAGCTTAGGTCTTAGTACTATATCATCTTATGACTGTTGAAAATAAAAATATGGAACATAAAAACGTATTTGTGCATGGTTGGAAGGATTGCCAATCCTGCATTTGAAAGAAAAAGTAAGCTGCAGGGATTTGGTTTAATGCGGGTTTATGACAAGTACTGATACTTACATTGGTGATGCAGAGGAGAGCAACCAGGAACGTTCCAAAGGCCGTGGCGAACGTGAAGACCTTTCTGTTCCTCTTGAGGAACTTAAAGTCGTCCGACAGGCCTGTGATCACCGCCTCCATGCCGCCCATCTGGTGGACACAAAAAGAGAGGGACATCAAAAACAGAATACAAATATTGCACCATTGAAAGTGTTTTAAAATGGAAACCTTTCCTTGACTTTGACTTGAGGATTTCAGTCAATTGTGCCTTCTTGATATTAAACATAACAAAAACAGAACTGATCATTTTGTAAGAACTGCACAAGTCTGCTTTAGTATGCTGTTATACTACTCTAATGTTTTATGTCATATATCCATGGGAAATGTTTATTCTTTACAGTGGTATGTTGCAATATCCAAAAAAACTTACATTTAATTGGGCAATTCTGTAATTACAATATCCTAAACTTTGGACAAAATTGAATACAATAAAACGTCATAACCAACCAGGGCTGGAAATGTGTCTTTATTCCTATACTTCAGCAAAATGATGACGTACAGGCAAAGGCACAGACCTGTTACAATAAAAAATAAAAATGTTCACAGTACATTTCAGTTTGTAATACTGACCTGCTCCTTATCTGATCTAGTGATTAATGATCGAGACGATAAGTTAATTGCTTAGAGACATTCACCGACAGATAACAGGAGATTAAAGCCTCCCTTTGATTCAGCGCCTGAGTAGGACAGATGTTTTGTTAAATTACTTTCAGCTTTTTAAATGTCAAAGAAGTATATGTGTTTCAGACCGTTTATTGGGAATCCCAGTTGGAAGTGAGAGGCAATTTAAGGTCAATTGTGATTTCAGCGAGAAACAAGAGCAGCATGTAAGCTTTCTGACATCGAATTCAAACCGACACATATACGGTTTATATACACAGCACTTTACAACCACATCATATAGTTACTTAGTCATATAGTTACTTAGTTATATTCACCATTAACCAGTGTCCCTGTTATTGTATTTTCGCTAACCCTAACCCTGTGCTACCAAGTTTTGAACTTGCATAATCATTTCTACTTCTGATCCTAAGAATATGATTGAGTTAGAAAGAACATCCATAACATTCATCTGTTTGCAACTTACAAATTATTTATCTAATATATCATAGTCCAATTACTTGTATATAGACTCTTCTTGCACTATTTCTATTCTATTTTATTTGTATTTACTTGCACTTGTATGTGTTTATTGTGTTGCACTGTTGGAGGAGCCTGTGACCTAAGATGTCCATTGACATATCTACACTGTAGTGATGTTCAAAGGACAATAAAAGCCTTGCATCTTGATTCTATAAAGACAGAAAGGAAGCAGCGTGGACTCACCGAGCTGTCAATGCCCAGAGTCAGCAGCATTATGAAGAACACAATAGCCCAAAACGTCGAGCCTGGCAGAGTAGAGATCGCCTCGGGGTAGATGATAAACACCAGTCCTGCCCCTGTACACACACAGAGAAGCATGCACACACAACAGTTATGATTTCTGCTGAAAAGTTAAACTTAAGTTCCATGACCAAATTATTTAATTATTTAATGATAGCAAGTGCGAAAAAGAAATACAAGATATACTTGCAGAGTTACATCATAATACAGTATTAAACCAGGCAGTGAAGGAGTTTTGAGATTGACAACTGGAAATTGTACAAACACCAATAACAACATCTATTTTTCATAAAATAACATGTATTTGTATGTGCAATACAAACAGTTTATTTATATATATAGATAAAGATATATAGATTTTTTAAGTGCTCACAGGTCTCAAGAGGCATGTGATAATGCATTTTATAAAACGGATAAGTCAAATCAAGCAATCTGATTGGTTCTTAGCCGTGATCTATTGAGCGTATATCACGGTTAGAATTGCAGTTACTTTTCACAAGTCAGTATCCCTCCGCGTCTGAGAAAAAGCTACAACCGTTACAGCTGTTACATTACGTCCGTTACGAAACTAACTAACTAACTAAAAAAGCTTAAGATAAACATTTAAGGTTAACTTCGACCGCAAGCAAGCAGGAACACAGCAGAAATACACCAACCACTGCCTCCGCAGTACCACCATTCAAAAACGTTCTGATGCGGGTCTTGAAAGCAGAGAAATGATGACCATTAGTACTGCTACTACTACTGGAAGCCGAATCTCGGGGACCGGAGAAAGTGGAGCAATATTCTCGCCACGCCAAGCAACTGCCTAGAACAAGTAACCTCGTAAGCCATTCTACTGATGCTGGACAGTTTTTCAGTGGGTGCACAATATACTAATATACTAATTCATGTAGATAAATAGCAAAATAATGGATCAACGCTCTCTGTCTAATATGTTCGCTAGCTGTTAGTGTTGTTGAATAGCAACATCTCGCACTATGTTTCGTGCAGAAGGCAACGGACGGAGGGACTATTTTATTTTGAACATCATTATTTACGAATAAAAACTATTTAAATTAGAGTGTGTATTTTTCTTTCATATAGGCACACTTCAGGCCGTGATATATGGTCATTATATCACAGCCGATATGACCATATAGCCTACCACGGCCTGTCGTGAACTATTGCTTAATTAATTCCAGAAACAACCTGACACACTAAAAGCTGACCACTTTTGATTGGTTCACAATAAAAACATTAAATATTGTTGCCAAATCTGACACCAGCCCTTACCCTCTGTTGCCACATCTTCTATGTTCACTCCATGTTTATAAGCCATGTATCCGAGCACAGAGAAGATGGCAAACCCTGATAAGAAACTAGTGACGCAGTTCACAGTGCTGGTCAGGAGAGCGTCCCTGGAGAAAGAAAACAACACAAGATCAGAAACATGTTCATCTCCCTTCCCTTAACCCGAAAACTATCCGACGTACATCATCCACGTTATCACAATGCTGTGTTTTAACTTTGGCTAGAGTTCATTTTAATTCTTTTTTATGAGGGACTAAGTGTCGTTTTATAAAAAGACATAAAGCCAGTTGTATTCCTCTGACTCACAATGTAACGTCTTAAAGGGGCCATGTGTCACTTGATATCTTTCAAGTTGATCATCTGAGTCTCTGGGTGATATTCAGGTTAATGAGAAGCTTTTGTTCTCCGCTGCTTCGATGAGCTGCTCTGTGTTTACAAACCTGAGCTTATCGGACAAACTACACACGGTCAACTTGACCATGGCTATCTCCAAAGCTGAGAAAGCAGAAATCTTTCATTAAAGCTTATTCTCCCTGGTGACTTTTCATCTAAAGAATGCCTTCCTCTTTCTTCCTGTGCAGGCTGTGATGGAACCATTTAAAGTGTATGAATTGGTATTCAACACAGTATTCACATCACTGTGCCTCACTTACAGTAAGAGCATGCATATGACACTAATACATGATTTCAGACGTAAAATATGTACACCTGATGAGACAAATAAGTGATGAGGTAAATTAGTAAAAGAGAAAGGAATATGTGTCTTTTTAACATCCGAAAACGTTTCCAAGTCATTAGCACTGTTATTTGAATACATATATCATAAAGCTTAACGTACTATTACAAGATGTAGATGTCAAGTTCATTCAAGAAAGTTGGACTTTTTCAAATCTTTAGTTATTATAGGCCTAACTGAATTCAGAATATATCATGGAGATAAACCAGACGAGGCTTTTCAACAGGTCAAGGGATCATTTGAAAGGGAGCATTTAATGTAAAAAAGAAACAAAGATTTGTCAGAAGACTGCGTGGTTGTCTTGTACTTTTCTGATTGCTTTTGAGGTTTTCCTTGAATCCGAGTTTTATATCTCACACAGGTGATTGTTATGGAGAACAGACTGCTCCACTCACTGCACCACACAGTACCTAATGCAGAGTTCCTCCATCTGTTTGGGCATTCAAACAAAAGTCTGTGTTCAGTGGAAGTCTTTCTAAAAGCACCGGCTCTTCCGGGCTTCTGCCATTCAGCTATAGTTCAGATTTGCTCGTGTGCTGCATAATGCAAATCCCAGCTGCCAGCAGTGCACCACATCTCGAAATAGGACATGAAAAGGAAGGAAGGCAGAAGGCCCCATTGGAAGAAGAAGGTGCAGGAAATGAGAGCGGACAGAAGAGGAGGGGGTCTATAATGCTTAGAGCACCTGTTTAGCTTATAGGAGCCTCTGTGATTTACATTTCACCTGTGGGAAAATAGTGAAATGTAAAGGAGGACAACCGTTTTCCTTTAAGATAGCTGTACTTTAGCGGCAGGATCATGCTTTGATTTACGTGAAGCTTCACTGAAATATTTTTTGTCTTCTAGTGAGGTATATTTACAACCATTCAAGGTTAAACTTCTGTTTTTCCAACAGCGTCTGCCTCCAACCTCCCCGTGTGGAAAAAGATAAGCTCACTATCTCGTGCCTGCTTTTTCTGAAGAAGAGCAGCAGTATGACAAACCCAGTCAACATTCAGCCTTTGGCTATTATCAAGAAACCTTTCCTGGCCTGCACTGTATCTGTTAACACCTGGCCATTCGGGTCAGATGTACAGATTAGCATCATCTCTGCTGCTCAGTGATCCAGTTACATGCAAGAAAACAGCTTGAAGCGAGCAGGATGTTATGTTACTGTGGGCTTGTTTCGGACAAATCATAAATAACATATGCAGGCTCTTACCTGTAGCAGTTGTTGTCAAATTTGTTATAACTGGCAAAAGCAATGAGCACCCCAAAGCCTGCTCCCAGTGAGTAGAATATCTGGGTGGCAGCATCAATCCACACCTATGGCACAGAGAACAAATCATTTAAACTCCTACAGTGTAATACATCCACAACGACTAAGTATTACTCCCACAGAAGAACATCAATGGAAAGATCTGAAGTCCCATTCAGAAAGAAATATTCAATAAGAATAACATAACACGGATGGTCTCTTCACTATTGAAACCTGGAACAACAGACTGAAAACAATAATCATTTTAACCATGGAGACGCATTCATAGTCTCTCCAAAAAAGCAGTCTCTGACCTCCAGATTGTTGAGCCGCTTCAAGTCTATGCTGAGGTAGGCCTTGATGCCATCCTTGGCTCCAGGTAGAGTTATGCCTCGGATCAGCAAGACAACAAGGACAATGTAGGGCATGGTAGCTGTGATGTACACCACCTGAATACACACACGCAGATACAAGCGTGAAAGCACAAAATATTAATGTTTTCGTTCACCAAACAGACACAGAATCACTGACAGTACTCCTTAAAAAGGTTCAAAATCCCTCTCCTACTATCTTTCTGAGTTAAAGTGCCAGGCTAACACAGCAGAGAAAAACACAGTACATACGTCATGTAAAACTATAGGATAACAAAGATTGTGTTTGCAACTTAAATCATAGTGTTTTCAACCTGTTATGGCATGGGTGAAAGTAACTGCAGTATACACAGGGCCGTCCCTCCCTACAGGCAGATCATGCAGACTGCGAGGGGCCTCACCTCGCGGAGGGGGCCTCACCTCGCGGAGGGGGCCTCACCTCGCGGAGGGGGCCTCACCTCGCGGAGGGGGCCTCACCTCGCGGAGGGGGCCTCACCTCGCGGAGGGGGCCTCACCTCGCGGAGGGGGCCTCACCTCGCAGAGGGGGCCTCATCTTGCGGAGGGGGCCTCATCTTGCAGAGGGGCCTCATCTTGCGGAGGGAGCCTCAACTCCACTAGCAGCCTCCACCCACCCCCCCCCCCCCGTCGACGCTCGCGAAACAGAGCGCCTCATCATCTAACTTTGTGGGGCCTCAAGTTGGCCAGGGACGGCCCTGAGTATACATAACGCTTTAAATGTAAAGGGGAGGACAGTCTCCAGTTGTCAGAATGTTTATGGCTGCCTCTTGACCTTTTGACTCAGTAACAACCGTTTACAGTGAGCTGCTTTACAAGATTTCTGTGTAATGTCTGTGTTACGCAATCACGGCTACAAATTGTAGGTGCAAGGGTTATATATAGTTAAATAAACAAAGGTAAACATGGAGAAAGCAACATGTGGTGGTCCAGGCCCGTACCTTCCCTGAGGATTTGACACCTTTCCACAGGCTGAAGTAGAGGATGAAGAGCACCACCACCAGACACACAGTCAGCTCCCAGCGGGGCAGGCCAAGGTCATGGATACCCCTACTCTCGTGGAGATGCAGCACACCCCGTCTGCAGAAAGACAAAACACACACAAATACTGTGTCATTATCTCCAGGGGATATATTTTAATTCTTATACACTGTTGTCAACTCGGACGATTTGATGTGAAGTCCTTATTCTATGGTGTGTTTTCAACGGTGTAACGGCATCAGGGCCCAGACACTTAAAAAAAACATACAACCCCTTCATGCAGAAATGGGCAATTATGGCTTTTGGAAATAATTCATGGGTCAAAGACAACATCAGGAATGTGCAAACCCAGGTCAACAAGATAATACATGACCAGTGAAAGAGAAACAGAACAATCAATTCAAATATGGAAAGAGAAGTAAGGCTTATTATTGGAGTGAGCATTACATTGACAAGAACAAGAGCACCAAAGATATACAGTACAAGGTCACGAGGTTTACGAGGAAACAGTGGAGCTGCAGAAACCTTCCTGGACAGTATAAGGAGACATGGATTTGAGAAGGCAGGGGTACGAGGGGGAATGCGGAGCTATCATGAGTGGAGTCTATTCAGGTAGGCCTGGATCGTGGAAATTGAAAGCTTGCCAAATATGTACACTGCTGCAGTGCTTTCACTAAAATAGCCCTCATCAGCACAGAGAGAGAAAAAAAACAGGATAAAGCTACAACCCTGAAGAAGCAGATGGAAACACTCCACTTTGTTTTTCTAGTGCTTCTCCAAACAAAAGTACTGGAAAGTGTGAATGCAATGTCAAAGTTGCTGCAGGCGAAAGATGTAGAAATCCAACAATCAGCCAGCCTCCTGAAAACCATTCAGGTCCTATCTGCATACTGAGACGAGTGTTTCCAGGTCCAGAGAACTCAGTAACTTTGTGGAAGTTTGCAGAAGAAACTCCATTGCAATACACTTTGTTAGGATGACAGGCTCAGGGACGGCAAGAGTCATTTCAGGATTAATGTGTTCAACTTTGGCCTTCAATATCCTCCATTTATCACAGAGGTTTTCCCTCAATGTGGGAAACGACTAATCTGTTTCAGGCCATCCATTCGAGCACACTGAACAGGACTCAGGATGATGTACTTTGCCCTGCGCGCACAGAGCCTTGTGGACAACTATGGCAGGGGTTTATCCGCAAGTTTCTCTGGCCAATTCCTCAAACGCAATATAAAATATGAACTGGAATATGAAATATGAACAGCAATTTCTTTTTGCTGGCCAAAAGGATATTGCTAAAATGCTTATTATAGATGGAGGACCATTTAATGAAGTTTGCACTGCAATGCTGTTAACCCTAACCCTTAAATTACATGTCAAAAAGTGATAAAGTCCTAATAAAGGAGCAGCATGAGACAAGAAAGACCCAATGGATCCGCCATAATCTCATCAAGGGCCATAACTTTGGATTCTAAAAGAATGGTTAATGACTTTGCTGAGCCTTTAAGAAGAACGTCTATTGGTTGATCTGTATAGCCTATAGGCTTCTGCTTGTAATGGATCAGAGTTTATGATCAAATTAATGGTTTACTGTCATCCAATACATTTGACCAACAAGAATGTGATGATAAAAGATGACCCAAGTGGTGTGTGATCAGGGGGTTTCATCTGTAATGCTGTTTTGCCAGAATGACACGTTATACGAGAGTTATACGGTGCAGGGTTTTCTTCATGGCTATTTGTTCTGTCTGCATCCTGATGAGCATAACTGCATTTATCTTGATTCATGTCCTTTGTTTTTTGTTAGAATCTCTTGAGTGCCATCAAATATTAAGGACGTTTTATGAGCAGATCATGATGTGAGGTTTACGGTCTTGTTAGATTAAAGCATTGATGGATTCCTGTTCATATTATAGTCCATTGTTCTGCTCAAAGGCTTGTCGCTGTTTGTGACGGCTTCTCCTTGAGGACATAATGATCAGTTGTCTGCTTTCAGCGGGAAAGACCTTTAGCAGCAAGGCCTGTGACAGTCATGTGTTGCTGTTGTATGGTACGTTATTTTGATTGGCTACATCTAACAGTTTTTTGACATGTTTTTGTCAAACAGGCCCACCCAGTCACAGCCCACGCTGTACTGCAGGTGTCTGACTTGGAGTTTGAAGATAAAGTATTTCCAATCTGTTACATCCACATCTCCCAAGTCTATCATTGGCAAAACAATTGTCAACGAAAAAGAAAATTAAATATATTTTACATACAGTATATCCATCTTGGTGAAAACTTGGTCAAACTGGATGATACATCTGTGTCTCTTTAACTCTCTCTGAACCTGACATGTAATACTTTTGAAAGCTTTGGCATTGTTTGGCTTTTATCAGCCATTATCCTTGGACTAAACACTTACTATCAGATCAAGATTTAAATGTGTTGTTGATCCCTAACTAAGCAAAGATAATATTATTTCATAAATGTCTTAATATTGTTTCCAGCTGCGAGCTTAGTCTTTGAATGTCTGCTTCGAGTAGTTTTGAGGAAGTGTACAACTTCATGGCCAAATCCATGTGATGTATCACAGTTGTTGTTGTTGTTGTTGTTGTTGTTGTTGTCGTTGTTGTTGTTGTTGTTGTTGCCACTTGGTCAGAAGTTGCTTTCAGTATGATATCCTGACAGTAAAAAGACTTAATACACAAGAATGTTTAAAATCAAAAGTTTAGGTCTATGCTTATTTGTGTCATCTAGAGAGTAACATATAATTAGTATCAATCTATTGTTGTGCATACATTAAGTATCTGGAGTCACGATGTGTAACACTTTTAAAGTAGGTGGCGAGCCTTACTGTGTCAAAAGTGAAAGACAAAAGCTGACAAACATCGTCTGTCCCTACACCCACACGCCAACATCTTAATTGGGTTGTTTGCGTCTGACAATTTCAATCAATCTAACATTCACGCCCACCACACAGAGTGACTGGCCTGAAGATGAGAAAGTTGGTGTACAAGCTTTACACAATAATGTATACTACTTTGGATGTGTACAACTAAGTGCAACACAAAACATTCCTAGAAAAGTAAAAAAAGCCACCATGCCAGCTCACATAGTACCTTTGCGTGTGGATTCTCTGAGCAACAACAACTTTCCCTTCAAGTATGGCCAGATAACATGCCTTTAAACTATTTTGGCCAGCCTCATTGTCTAATTGTTTTCAGCAACATTTAGAATCCATTTCCAATTGGTAACATGGTTCAAAATCGTTGGATCTACTGTTGTTCACAAATACTGGGTAAGATCTGTTCCATGCATTACAATTCTACGGGAAATTGCTCTGTAAAGTAGTGTCCCAGGAGGCCTCAGCCTCAGCAGACAGAAACATCTGTCGGAGAAGATAAGACTCCTTATGGGCAATCAAGTGACCAACAACAAAGCGCAATGACTGTCTGAGGGGCGAGGACTGTGGTTTCATCTTTACTGTAGATCACCTGCGTCTAATAATAATAATAATAATTCCTTACTATTATAGCGCTTTTCCAGATGCTCAAAGCGCTTTACAAAAACACATTACACATATCATACATGCAATGGTCACCACTGTGGACAATACCCACAGGAGCAAGTTCAGGTGAAGTGTCTTGCCCAAGAACACAACGGCTTTACAGGCGCAGCAGCGGCACTGCGCCACACCGTCCATCTTCACGCCTCAAAGTCATCGAGGCCCTTTTACAAGTACACATTGATATCATACATGTACTGTGGACAATACCCACAGGTGAAGTGCCAGGTGAAGTGTCTTGCCCAAGGACACAACGGCCTGACGCAGTGGCAGCAGGAGCGGGAGCGGGTTTCGAACTGGAGTTCCCCAGCACCCCCTTGATCTGATGATCAGATGATCAGATGCACAGACCACTGCGCCACCCACCTGTCTACTGACAGAGGACAGGAACATCTAGCTGCAGGACACCAGCATACACACAGTGTCCCTTAAGGAACAGTGTGTACTTGTGTGGGTATCAAAATCCTGGCACCTATGTTCCTTTTACATTTGTCCTTACACTTTCCTCAAAAGAGATTCAATGAAGTTGGCACGTGATGTTATGGGTTGATCAACAGGGGAACTGGATTTGGATCTTGCTTACGTAACGGTTCGAGACAAAACACGCGATTAGGAACCCGCAAACCGAAGTCTGTACTGAAGGGACCAAAGATCTGTGAAACTTGTCTTCTACATGTTTCTTATCTTTGGCTGATAATGAATCCAAAGCTATAAGGTCTTTGGGGACGCAGATAGTGGCGTGAGGACTTCAGTTTATTTGGAGAGAGGAATTTAGAGTCATGTCTCTGTCCTGGAGGCTTCGTGTTGGTGATGTGTTGTAATGCCTGAAGGCCTCCTTGTACGTATTGATAGTGCTCTGCCAGTAAACGCTCACTATAACATCAATCCAGGTCCCTTTGGCCCAGTTACTCTAAACACATTTACTCTTATCGTCACTCAGCGAGCTGGTTATGCTGCTATCCTCACACTCAATGTGGCTCTCTGTATACTTCAGGCTGGCGTGTAGCCTGGTCATAATGTGGGTTAAGGAATGAGAAATAGGGCATATAAAAATCAAGGTCTACAGACACAGCGGAGGGGGGTTGTCTAAATTAAGCTCGATTTAAGTGGTTAATTACAAAAGTGCTGTACTTGTTATTTTGAATGTAATTCTTCCAACAAATAGGTTCGATTTCATGTGAGATTAAAGTGAAGAGGATTGTTTCTAAAGTGTCCGTGTAATTAGATCTTTGTTTTTAAATGAGGGCAATTTATCAAGTGTAGTTATCCTTGAAATGAAATCAGATGTGGTTGCCTCAGGCTGAATCTAAAGAGGAATGATATGGGAAGCTGATAATAAAATGAGATGGTCTTGTCGTTGCTGATAAAATAGTAAGATATTGATGCTGACAAACATTATGGCTTCGAGTGGTTACACCTGCCAGCAGGGAGACTAACACATTGTTTGTGGGATACGTTGCAATGGGAGCAAAATCATCCATGAACGCCAAACTCAAGCAGATTAGATAGAATTATGAATATCTACTTTGTGTAAAAAATATGTCGAGATTTGTCAGCCTTTGGTTTAGATATTTGCAACCGACCAGAGACCAGGTTATGATTGAAAAAGAACTAGAGACCAATTTGTGATTGGATGGCACAAGACGCAATTAGGTGTAAAAATGGCATTTCCTACTGGCCTACTTCCAGCGTCCTTGATAAGACCAAACCCATTTTTGATATCGTCATTCAATTCGATCTCAACGAAACACCCGTAATGTTTTGTGCATCTTGCAAGGTTTTGGAGCAATAGTGGTGACAAAATCCATCCACAGCCAGACAGACATAACACTGGGCAAAGTGGTGTGTAGGGGTAGTTCCACTTCAGCAGGTGTCACTCGCGTCACATGTTGCCATGGTGACACACAAAGTACAGCCACTCGGCACATGTGAAGGTGGGCTGGAAGATGACTGTCATCGATGTCAAGAGGTTATCGTCATTTAAATACGGGATGACAAACAACTCGACTGGAAGTCAATCATTATGAGGCTCTTGTTGGCACACATCACACGTGTTAGAAAATAGAGCTTGTCTGAGAACTTCACATCTTTTAATAATTCCCTCGTCCTGCCAATCTCAGCTTGGAGTGGACTGATTGTCAGTTTCAGAAAGTTGCGCAAAAGTTTGAGGGGAGGTTAAAGGCAATTAGAGCATTATCAGCGCTGCTAACCTTATCAACTCAAAGCCCATCCCTACAGCTTAGTGATGTATTGTTTCTGCACGTGTAGCACAGAGAACTGTTGCTGTGGTGGGGGATTAACTTTTGGATGTTTTTTTGTTCTCTTGAGACAGCACACATTATTAAATTAATCACAGAGAAATGCCAAGAACTCTCGATTCCAGGTCAGATCTTTTTGGCTGAAGCCATGTTTCCTTGGCTGTCCCCTTTCGATCCACATCATTCAAACAAGACCTGTCACATGATGTCATACCATCTGTTCCTCTCAGCTTCAATGGTTTGGACTGTACTTGCTTTTAATGCTACATATAGCAGCATAGTTTAAACCTGAACTTGTATTCGGTAAATGTAGAGAATAGTAGGGTTACTGAGTGAACGCCTGTAATTATGGGATCGAGGTAGTGAAAAAGCCTTTAGTTTGAATGATATTGTTTTTGGGTTTAACTGAATTCTCAAATTAGGGATAGATACTGTAAATTCTAAACATGCAAAGGAAAAGAAGCAAGAAAGTATTTTAGATTAGATTTTTTAGTATTGTTAAATTCGTCATTTCCATCAA
The DNA here is from genome assembly GCF_902827115.2 of Pseudochaenichthys georgianus. Taxonomy (NCBI): domain Eukaryota; kingdom Metazoa; phylum Chordata; class Actinopteri; order Perciformes; family Channichthyidae; genus Pseudochaenichthys; species Pseudochaenichthys georgianus. Next base: position 47,659,113 of record NC_047505.1, read on the forward strand.
ACAAAAACATTTCGGCCGCTCTAATCAATATTACTATTTTAACAAAGGATCCAATGTATGTAAAAAGTGTCAACATGTCAGTGTTGTGCTAAAGAAAAGATCCACTAACAAAGCTTTAATGAAAACCTAAACCAGATGAGATCCACTTTAGTAGCACCCTCAGCATGGTTGTATGTGACAATTCATTTAAAAAGTGTAATAGTAATACTGGTTACTGTTTTGAGCACCTTGGCTAGTGGTGTACAGTCTGTAAAGTTATTTATTTTGCTTCTTTCTTTTTTTCTGGAAAACTACGCTCATCATAGCTGGCGACAGTAGGCTCAAGAGGACACAGAAGAGTGAAGGAGGTGAAGCAAGAGACTGTTGACTCGGTTGGCCTCCCTCTCTCACGCTGAGTCTTGGCATTGCTCATGTCTCGCCGTAAGCAGGAGGATTTATTGTCCCCTGCTGAGCCGAACCCCATGCGGGATCTGTCTTGAGGTGTTGTCAGTCTGTCTCTGCAGATCTACTGAAGTGTTCCTTTGAGTTAGGTGTAACCATCCAGCTGGAGCATACTGCGTATACTTCTGATTAAAGACAGCCAGTGATAAGGATTAAATAAACACACTATGGTAGTGGATCTTTCACAAGCTCAATGATTTGCCGGGATGCATGCTCAGTGTATTCTGTGCGTCACGCTTAGCATGTGTCTGCTCTACTGTTCAAGTCCCTTCACACACTTCCTCTGGGCCGCACAGTCATTCTTCACAGAAGCTAAGGGAAGAGCGGGCTGGCTTTGAAGTATAAACATGGAGCTTTTTCATGCACTTCAAAGAGTTTATGTAAACACATTTATAGTGAAAACATTTATGGTTGCATTCAGTGATTACCCCCCCCCCCCTCTTTGTGTGGATTCTGGTGCATTTGTTGCATGGGGATATCATGAGCTTTAGCGTGCCGCTGTTTGTCTAACTCTATCAGATATAAGTGTCAAGATGAAAGAAAAGTCAACAAATGAACTAGGCAAACATAGATGGCTTTTTGGATACAGCAGCTGTATTTACATGCAGATGTTATCTTATTGCAATCGTAAATGTAGTCTTAACAAATAATTAACATGTATCCATGTAACAGTGATTAAGATCACAGCCGACTTTTACCATAGCTTGTTTTATGCTATTATTTGTTTTGAGGGAATTCCACTGGTATGACGCTTTAACGGTTGATATGAAAGTCCTTAAAGGTAAACTATTATGCAAAATTCACTTTTCATGTCTCTTCTACATCAACATGTGTCCCCTCTGTGGAAAGAGATTCTGAACGTTTCAAGAAAAAAGATTAGCTCACTTTTTGTCCTGATCCATTTCTATAAAAGCCTGTCTGAAAATGAGCTGATCAGATTGTGGCCACTTTATGATGTCATAACGATGTGTTGGCTTGTGTAAGCGTTGGCCGATAACCAACCGAGGTAACCCTTTTCCTACGGTTGTATTAAATGTGAATCATGCAATGGGCCGTACAGTAAAATGAATGACTCTGAAATCACTCACTCGTAAAACTCTGCTGCCGGGGTCATCTTGTACTTGGCGTAGGACCCGTTGCCAAAGAGGGACCCGTTGTCGGCTTTGGGGTCGGTGCAGTTCAAGCTGTTCCAGATGTTTCCACATAACAGCCACGGCAGATCCCTGGTCATGGAGGAGTACAGGTAGTAGAGGGACCAGGCGATGATGACATTGTAGTAGAAGCCAACATACAGGGCTATGATGATCACAGTGTAGCCCACACCTGAGGAACACAGAGGTATTAGTGAGGAGGAACAAAAACATTTCTGACAGTCACAAAGTGCAAGTTCACCTAAAGGTCACCAATTATGCACTTTTTAATGAATTTTACGAATAAACATGTGTCTCCTCTGTGTGAAGAGATTCTGAAAGTTTCAGGAAAAAATATTATTTTTGTTCTGATCCATTTATATGAAAACCTGTCGGAAAATGAGCTGATCAGATTTTGGCCACTTTATGATGTCATAACGATTTTTTGGCAAACACTTCAAAGACATGTTTTGTATATATCTGAGACAAATATTGATAAAAAACTGTATAATAAGGGACCTTTAATGCAAACTGAAGTGGACCACCAACATTTAGATGAATTTAGATGTTATAGTCAGTATTCTGAGAATAAAGTAATATGTTTATTGTAAACTATTTCTGAGTTCTTGAATGCCTGGAATTTTTGCTTTTTTTGCTGTTATAAAGAATACAACGTTGCCTACAGTTAATTGTTGTCGGTATACTGAAAAAACTGAAGCATTGACTTTAATGAAATGTTTTATGTCAACACATTTCACATCACTGTAATAGGTTAGTTGAAAGCAATAATATTAAGTTGAATGTATTTAAACTTAGGAGTATTGCTTTCAACTAACCTAATACAGTGATGTGAAATCTGTTGACATAATACATTTCATTAAAGTCAATGCTTCAGTGTTTTCAGTGTATATTGTTGCCATTTTTTCCTTTAATCTGACGCCTTGTGCGACTGAAGAAAAGGTCGTCTACCGATCGGAGGGTCAGCGGTTCAATCCCAAGCCCCTGCAGTCCACATGTCCTTGGGCAAGATACTTAACCCCCAATCAAAGTGTATGTAAGTCTCTTAGGTTAAAAGTACCGGCTAAAAAACATATAATATAATGTTTTCTGTCCGATTCACAGTCATATCATCACCATGAGGTAGGTACACATATCTTTCCCTCAGCAGTGAAGGGAACATTCACACCGTAATTTCTCAAACTTACTATTCACACGTTTTCACTGAGAGCTGCTATTCATTATTTGGCACAAGTAAATGATGGGATGGGTGGTTGTTTTTGTCTCCACTGGAATGTTATATCTTCACGTGAAGACGGAGAAGCCGTTAACCTATCATCCACTCATCTCTCACCTCGGTGCTGAAGCTCACCCGGGTACTTATCTGACAGTGTTTCCAACGTAACACTTAAAATAATAACAATCTGTTGTTCAAACCACCACACTTCTAAGAAGAAGTCAGGCTGGTGTGCAGCTGTAAAACGCAGCAAGGTTTGCTTTACTCCTTTCTCAAATCGACATTTGAAAACAATAGACAGGGGTATAAGGTTGAAAAGGATCATGAACATACAGAGAGGTGAAACGGAGAAAGAGGTGAAGATACAGAGAGATTAGTCACAAGGGACACTTCTGAACCTTTGAAGGTTAAAGGACAAGAACAAAGGGATGAAATTAAAGGGCAAGACACTGAAGAGAAGCAAAGAAAAGGAGAATGACTGCTTTATGCAGCACTGTTTAAGAGGTGAGACAGGCAGGTTCACATGTGTGTTACAGCTCACCTTTAAAGGCAGGGCAAATCTTCCAAACTGTAGCTGCCCCTTCCCTGTTGTACTGGCCCAAGGCAAGCTCCATGTAGAACAATGGCATCCCCGCAATGACCAGGAAAAGAATGTACGGGATCAAAAAGGCACCTGGAAAGAGAAATAATTACATTTCATGCTTACATGTCGTATGTATTTGTATTTAATCGCTCATATGTCTTTTGTTTGGCTTACAGTAAAACACTAATATAGGATAGGTGTATAATGAGGATATAAATGCTATACTAAAGTGGTGGTTTGGGGACTTGACATTGTTGGAAAAAACAACGGAAGCAGGAAGGCTTACAGCTATTTTCATGCTGTGCCTCAGTCGACTGTCCACCAACAAGGACATTACCCCCTGTAATTTAATTGTTCTGGACACTGTCCATCACAAATGACACATTATCTACACTAATGAATACATTTTGCTGAGGGCCAGTATGATTGACAGGCCAGAGGTGGAGCTAACGCTGCGGGCACAACATGTTGATTTTGGCCATGTGAGTGGACACATATGAGCCCTCTGTTGATGGTGAAACAATACAAGACAATCTTTCATTGATCCAACTATACACCCTCTTCCTCTCACTGTGGTAAAGCTGCACTGTTTAGTCATTTAGAAAACAGTGAAAGTTGGCAATCCTCCACACTTGTTTTTAATTGTAGGTAAGAGCCGGAAAAGAAACCTTACAGTGTATTTTAAACAGTTTTAGCAAATATGCTGATGATGCTAAATCATTTCATGAATCATCTGACAGTGTGAAAGAATACAAAAGAGCTAGAGTTTATTGTATCTACACGAGAGATAGACGATATGACGATATACCGTATATCGTCAACACAATCTAATAGCGTCTATTATATACTTTTGGTTTCTATAATGTCCTAGAGATACATTACCAGGTCTTTATTTGTAAATAAATGTTTTCCTTCAAACTGTAATTCATTCACATGGAGTATACAATACGCTTTACTGTTAAGTTCCTTTATAAAGACTATTTATTTATCGAATATATAGAAAAACATTATCATTATCTGTTGATATCGTTTGAGAATAATCTACATTGTGATTTTGACCATTTCGCCCAGCCATACTAAACACATGATTTTGTCATATTTTCTTTATCATATCTACATCAACACTGTCTTCTTATCGCATGAATATTTCCAAGAACTGAAAGTGGCACAACATTAAAGCAACTTTAAAATGCATCCATCCATTCAACTGCTTGTGTACAGTGTCATTGGGGCTGGAGCCGATCACAGTTTACAAGGTGCCACTTGAAAATAACAACATAGTTAATTTATCATGACCGTTTTCGTCATATTTTTTAACACTTGAAAGAAACACAGAAACAGAAACACTTCAAAACCACCTGTTACTTTTCCCCGCCTCACTACTGTGCACCTTCATTTTTAAGGGTGGTTATTTCTTAACCAAAAATCCAGGCACCTATATTTGTAAGCTGTATTATTTATATGTGTGGATACATTGGGAGTTGTAAAAAATAAAAATAAATGAATCTGGCGAGCCATCATCACTTTCAACTCTCTGACTGTTTCTACTGCAGGCCTTGATGACATGAGGAATTTCCTTCTTCATGTAAGCTACAGTAAATTCACTTCCACATCAATACACTTGGGACTATTAGAAAGTTAATCAAACAAGATGAAAGGAACTAGAGTTGGACAACATGTTAAAATACCTTAACTCTGAATCTAAATCCAAAGAGAATAACAAGTAATTGCATTGTCAAAACATTTGCATTTTTGAAAGATTTCAAAGTAAAAATTAGAGGTGCTTTGACACCTGATGCCTAAATAAGAGAACACCAATTCATAAAACTCCTATCATTTCACTGGAGGGGCTGATAATAACTTTTGTTACTTCAAGGACTTCTTACATGCATCAAAGTTGCGTGACCTCTTCGAAATGTTGAAGCATCTCAACAGATAACAAAAACATGGTGTACTCACCTCCTCCATTCTTGTAGCACAAATAGGGAAATCTCCAAACATTGGCCAGGTCCACCGCGAAGCCAATAACCGACAGGAGAAAGTCCATTTTCTTGCCCCAAGTTTCTCGTTCCTCCTCGGTGGCTCCGGGGGGACCTGCGAGGTGGCCAGGGGAGGGGATGATGGAGGAACTGGTGTACTGGACGCCATTCTGGTCCTTCACCAGTATCAGTTCTACCTCCCTTTTCTCCACATTGCACTGCTTCAGCGGGGCCACCGATGAGAGCTTGTGTTCTGGCACAACCTGGATATTCATCTTCTCCCCGGTGCTCTCGCAGCACCCTGCGGGTACTTGCAGAGCTCAGGGTCTGAGTCGATGCGCTTAAGGTTGGAAATCCCGCTGAAAGCAGCTGGATAAGCGATAATTCGCCACCCAAACTTGAGTTGATACCCCCGCATACATTTGCTGGAGAAGAGGGAAGAGAAACAGAGTTTGGAGAGGTTTGATGTGTGTGCGTAAAGTTTAAGTACAGAGAGAAATACAGGTGAGGCAAGGGGTTAGGTTAAATGATTCCTCACAAAGTAAGACTGTGGTATGAATACATGAAAAGCATTAAGATGAAACGTTGTTTTTGTGGTCTGATGCACAGCTATAGCAGGTGAAAGATACTTCAGAGCTGTTGCCTCTCCATGCGCGCAGAGCATAAAGCGCGCTAAACAGTCAATCAAACAACAACCTACAAATAAGCATCATAATGAGAAATACAAATCGTTATTTGAATATATCACCGTTGCTAAAGAAAGGTCTGCAGTTGAAAGGATGTCCTCCGTACTTGGTGAATCTAGGGACACTTCTCCATGACCCGACGCTGCTGTTGTCCAGATGCATCTGAAGGAAGACTGCCCATTCTGAAGGAACTATAAGACTCGCCTTCTTCAGTAGGGACGACATACACAACCGAGCTTTTAAATCGGTTTCCTATCTCTCTTCCACGTGATGTTTTTTAATTGAACACTTTCTCTCCAGTTTCATGCGGATCTGGTAGGATCGTTTTTTTTTTTTTTTATGAACTCAAGTTCCCATAAACTTGTGCATCCACTTCAGACCTGCAAGGGCAACAATCATCTGGGACAATATTGGTATTACCATTAATCCGCGTAAACATAATATGATATTTAATAAATAACTTAATCTTGTTAAAAACACTTTATAAAGGATGGACGTGGGCGTCTATTTTAAGAAGAATTTGCCATGTCAAGAGCAGAATAAAAAGACATATCCTGTCTTTGCTTTTCAGACTGGCATAGATATATAATTTACCAAGAGACATGAGTATTTTACCTTCAGAATTATCTTAGTGCTTGCATTTCAGGTCCAACAAAACTTTTTGTAATGTTTTAATTTTGACTTTATCTGTTTCTTCTCTGTACTAAACATATTGAATTACGGTTTTCTAAGAAGCCATGAAAGCACTGTGTTCCATGTGTAATTCAATTCTACAGCAGCTTTAGCCAGGGGCAATGATTTTTATTAGATATGGTTGATCAGTTCATCCCATTAAAGTCAATGAATGTCCTCTTTGCTCTCCATTGCTTGTTTTATAAAACCCTAATAGGTTTGGTTTTGGGCGTTTTGTTTGTGAAGATTGAATAACTGCAGTGATGGTAAAGCAAAGGACCAGGTAACAAGGAAGGATAATGTGTTATTACTGTTGTCTTCTCCTGAATTAGTTATATTCTTTTGCACTTTGTTTTGTATTGCCAGGTATCTGTCAAGAATCACCACGTGTTTTGTGTTAACATCATGATAGTGTTTGATGGGTGGTGTCTTTCTAAACATGTGTGATGGTGGAAGACCGGCTTTTCTTTTCATTTTAATGTGCAGCATAGTTTGATCTTCCCTTAAAAGTCACTCACAGATGTAGCAGATCGAGAATAAACTATAAAAAAGTACCAATCATCATGATTTAAAGAGGTGCAGTTCTGCTAAAGGCACACTTTTATCATCCTTCACCTGTTACATCCATCATCCTGGATTCCAGCTGCAATTATTGAGAGCTCCTTCCTCTTTCTTAAGGTCTGGGTTTGTCCATGTTGACCTGAGGATGAGATGCTAATGAAACAAGACGCAGCCTCTCAGCAGTCACAGTATGACCCTCTGGATTTCACCCATTTGGTTAGGGTCACAGAAGAGGTCTCTGTTGTTCCTTTCTGTTCCTTTGCAGATGTGGTTACTGCTACTCCTTCACAATACCTAATCAACGACTTACTCATACACACACACACACACTTGTGGCTGTGGTTTGCAATTGTTCTGTTGGAAGAAAATTGTCTTGAAGAGATGGCCTTTGTGATAGTCATTTTAGTTTTTATTTACCAATAAAATGCATTCATAGCATGCTGGTTATAGAGGTGGCCTCAATCACACACACACACACACACACACACACACACACACACACACACACACACACACACACACACACACACACACACACACACACACACACACACACACACACACACACACACACACACACACACACACACACACACACACACACACACACACACACACACACACACACACACACACACACACACACACACACACACACACCCTTTCTCTACATGAACATATGCTGCAGTATAGTCCCTCTGCTATTTGCATCAACCCTTCATCGTAAAACGTGCTCTAACACCAGTTCAAATTGAGAATAACTCATAATAATCATTTATCAGATGTTTTAAACAACTCAACTCCACATTCCTTTTTCACGGAAAACATTTTAACCTGTCATAATAGGAAAAGCACAGCACTAAACAATGACATTATGGCTGAACTCCAGATAGCTGCTTTGACTTCCATTTTAACCCCTCCTATGACAGGTCATAATGGTTTTGTGTAAAAAAGGCTTATACTGTATGTTCTGTGCGAGTCAGAACTCGCAGGAAAAATGTATTTGTACTTGTTGATACTTAATGGGAACAGACAGCTTTTGATTTAACTTATCATTATGAAGTAAATGGTTCATGGTGTAATAATGACTACATTGGCTTTAGATTGGTTCTGAATAAGCCTCAATTGTCAATGTTGTTTTAAATGGCTCTCAGAATAAATACACTTTATTAACAGAGAGCATTTCCCTAATAGGAGCTTTAACTAAATATCTAACCACTCAACTAAATAGCTTTCACTTACCATCTCCATGTACATTAGCAGAACAACCAGGGTAACATCTACTGTGGAAACTCTACCAGCAGAAAAGCCCAGTTGACAAAGGAGGCAAAGAAAGTGAAGAAGTGCAGTGATACAAAGTTATTTGTACAAAGCTGGATTAGTTAGTAACAAAGCCTGCCTACAACTTGCTTATCTATTAAAACAGTGTGATCTGCCTTCTTTATAGAACTGAGATATCGTTTGTTTTGCTTTGGACAGTATCTAAAAGCTAGAATGCTATCGGCTGCCATGTTGCTAACAGTATATGAACAGATCGTTCAACATGTGTTTTGTTGTGTAGATTATTTTTGTTCATGTAAAAAGGGACAGCAAATATATCATAAACATCTTGTCGCAGTTTGTTTGGAAATATATGCTGTAATTCCATGGACTTAAAGCAACAGGTTATTAATGCATGCTAAACAGGTCATGGTAATAGCATTGAATGGGGTTTGTTTTGTCCTGCACCCTGTTAAACTTCATGTTTTAAATCTCACATAAGGGTGTCAGTAAGTTCTAGGCTTCACTAGTATCTGCAACAACTTAAGCACCTCATTAATGTTAAGTCTTGTAGTCTCCATGCCGTATACATTCAGTGAAAATAAAAGCAACGTGAGTCAGATGTCCAGTCACAGGGGGAACATTTTTGAGCAGAACGCAGCACATCTGGGAAATATAGTTTACATTTACCCACAAAAGATGCAGGACAGTGAAGTGAGTTCATTAGCAGCATCTTATCCTGTGCTTCAGCCAACACCTACACTCAAAAGGGAAAACATAATCAGTAAGAATGTGGTGCTATTGTCCTCAAAAGGCTTATAATAATAATCACTTTCCTGGCGGTGTCCTTCATCTATATATCAAAGAGTTGTATCTTGCAGGAGTGCACAGCCCTTCAATCTCCAAGCAGTGAAGAACACAATAGGGGGCATGCACAAGTCAAGTTTGAAGGGTGGGTTGTAATTAGGGGGCACAAAGAGGGAGGCTTGTCAGCAGGAGGATTGGCATCATGTGTTTAAACTGTGAGAAAAAAAGCCGTGATTGATTGACAAGACTCCCATTAAGAGTCCAAGTACGTACAACTCCCATAAGAGACACATTTTTTAATTTCCATACTTTCATTTCTTATGTTCTCTCATGTAATTGTTGCATAAGATATATTGTTGCACTGTCACAAACCCTGTTACACATCATCCTTTGTGTCACTCAGTTCCGAGGAATAAAAAAGATAAATATTAGTATGAGTGATTGAAAATGTTTTTTCCTCGTCTCACGTTTGAGTTTGTTTGGAAGCACACGAATATTACACAGGAAACGTTTTTGCCAGTCTCACAGAACACATCTGGAAAAGAATGAAACGCAGAAACATTGAGCACGGAAACAAACCTGGCCTGCAGATAGCGACGTTAGGCCGCTGAAGTTGTATACCCCAAACCTTGCCCTCCCTGGGACCTTTACTGCTCCTCTAGTCTAGAACCATCACACAGGAAATGGGGAACAATCACTTTCATGAGAGCATAAGAGAGAGAATATCAACAAGGTGTCATCTGGGTCCGTAAGGAAATGTAACAATGAGGTTTGGAGGAACTGAAGGAGACAGCAGGAGTCCAAGGTGGTCGAGATGCGGAGACTTCCACAGCATGTGTCTCTGAGCTAACACCCATCGGAGTTCAACAAACCCTTTGCGCCGAGTAGATGGACTGAAGCCAAGTATCAGTGGGTCCATCGCTACAAAGGGACGTTGTGCTGCCAAGCATTGTTCAAATCGAGAAAATCCTGTTGTAAATTATACTGGACATCTCAAAGTTCGAGAGTTTGGCAACTTAGCACCCGTATGACCTGCTTAATTAGAGTTGAATGTTTAAAACAAAGCACAAACATGTATAATATGTTCATTCGAGGATGTATACGTCCATGAAGAAGAAGACATTTTGGTTTTGAATATTTCACTCAATGAAAGCATACTCTTGTTCATTACCCATCAAAGGCCTTGTTTCCATTTGTGAGAAATAAGATAATTAACCTTAACTTGAAATGTCCTCGCTCGATTTAGCGGTAACCGTGTTTCAGCTCACTAAGTAATGGAAGCCAGACACTAACCTCTGACCTGCAGTGTGATTTTAATGTTTGGACCTATACAGTACATCCATGTTCGTCATTCAGGACAAAGGAAGGGTGGTAGGAGTGTACAACAGGTATCCTGTTGCTATAGCCAGGAAGAACAATTCCTATAGGAACATAAAGCCAACATAATTTCATCCTCTTGTATACTGCTCCCAAAATATGAACATACCCAATTACTTTTTTTCGCCCGTTGAACTATTGGCACTGTCAGTGAATCCGTCTGTTATGTCATGCAGGACACACTTGTATTTGGAAGTTTGCCTTTTTCAGGTGTTATGTCAAGCTGTAAAAAGAGCATTCGTACTCTTGATGGATGGGAACATAAATGTTTATTGTAGTCATGCTGGTAACAGTCATGTTTTGCGTGAAGTCTGCATATGTTTTATTTGTAGAGATATAAAACATTCGCTCATACTCGTAGTTAATGTGGTCATTACTTTTAGTTGGAACTTAAAGAGGCCATATTATGCTTTTTGGGGGTTTCCCTGAAGTGTTTTTTATTATAGGTCTTTGTTCATGTAAAAGATCTGCATAAGCAAAAATCACTGTGTTCCCTCCAGAAGTAGTTTCTCTCCAGCACACTCTTTCTGACTGACATGCCTCCATTGGACTCTTTGTTTACTTCCCTAACATAGTGACATCACTATGTAACAATATTGCTTCTGTTGGCTAGAGCTCCAACACATTGTACGTAATAGGCTAAGAGGCGGAACATCTCTAAGCAGTTGACCAATCACAACAGAGCCGGCCAGCTAACCAATCAGAGCAGACTGGGCTCTGGTTTCAGACGGAGGGTGTTTCTCAATGTGCTGCTCCAGAGCCACTATTTCAAGGATGCTACGTTATCGAGTCCCGCCGAAGGACTGTTCCAATGTCCAGGATACTTGGAATTCTACCGAGGCCGGCGTCCTTCATTGCGGGACATTTCGAGGCTGCACATGTGTATCCTCTGTGGTCTTAAAATCCCCACAATGCTTTGCGCACGGACCAATTTCCCAAATCTTTGGCGGAAATCGCGCTCCATTTAAGGCGGGGCCTCGCATATGACGCACACCTGTTAGCCTGTTCCACCATTCTTCATGTTCCGAGGCTAGGAAGGATCTTTGCCTCGCTTCTGAAGGACCTGACTCGGAGGGACATGTCCTACCAAGGAAGCGTCCTCGACATTGAGAAACACCCACAGGGTGAAAAGAGGTGCTGCAGCACCGGCAGTATGAGAGAAATCAAAACCTTCTTCAACATTAAAGCGTGGAGACACGTCACAGTGGAGGCACTTAATTAAAATATGAACCTGAAGATGAGCGTAATGTCCTCCATAAATACCTTATGCATTTCAAATTCTTCCTATTTAAGCTATCAACACTGTACAGTAGGTAACATACCACCAAAGGGTTTGAACGAAATGCCCGGTTGGGTATGGATGGGTAACGAGGACTGATCCACATTTGCCCTGAGAAAGCTGGGCTACCTGCCTCAATTGAGACACACAGTAATGTCACATCTATTAAACAGCGAGGCCTGTCGGGGCTGACCTTTCTTCCAGCCCGGCACAGTGAGCCCCCCCCCGAATGAGGCCTGTGTCCAGCCTTCGACCACAAACAGAGGCTGCTCACTCACTCAGGTCCTGAGGAGACCAAATCGCATTATCAACACATATCTCCCACAATCTACTGCGACAGGATCACCCCGCAGGCTGGGCTGAAATGGATACGGCAATATACAACAGCCATGCCGAGGAAAGAGGGAGGATGGAGGGTTTAGGGGAGAGCGGGTAAGTAGGGGAAGGAGTCACACTGTTGTAAGCGCAGCAACAATGTCAATTAATTGATTCCATGCCATCTCATCAATTTTGATTAAAATGAAATGAGCCTCTGTACGTTTGAAAAGGTTAAAACAAATTGAAGGTGGAAATCACAGCTGGTAATCACAGTTTGTCTAACAGCGGGCTTTTAATGAAGCGACCCACTCTCCATCATTCATTTCAGCCTCCTCTGTGGAGCGATTGCATTGCTTCTCTTTTTGTGTGAGAGCACGTTCACGTTACTTGTATTTAGAACAGCATATATTAGCATCATGGCCTCCTTACAGACTCTCCTAGAAGCAGTTGGGCTTGAATATGCATTAAAAAAAGTGATGGAAAAAAATGTATGTTTTACCGACTCATGTTTCAAAAAGAAGTGCCATCAGATGAAAATGTTTATTCTTTGTACACTTATTTACATGTGATTTGTGATGACATGCCTTTTAGTATTTGAAAACAAAGTTAAACTTGCATAATCTTAAACACATCACAGTACATTGTTTTTCAAATATCATTCATTATAGCCATTAGATGTTTCTTTAAAGATAAAATGTTTTCACACACATACTGCACCATTTCAAGAATCAGTCTATTTCCTCAGCTGCAATGAAAACAGAAAGGAGCCCAGAAAGGTGAAATGAACAAATGCAATGGTGTGAAACAGTAGAACATATAGCACAACAGTCAGAGCAAATTACTTTTGTAAAGATATCGCTGAGGTTTATTTGAATTAAACCCCAATTTTAAATATATTTCTTGATATATGAACTTACTGGAAAAAAAATAAAGATGCATTTTTTTTTTCAGTAAGTAATTGTTTTTCATGATTAATGTAACATTTCCACGCACACTTGTAGAATATTTAACCCTTACTAATACATGGTGCATTCCAAACCCAACTTCCTTTATTGTTTAGCTCCACCATTAATTTAAAGAACAGGCCAAAAGGACAAAGGGTTAAAACTCAAAGAGGCGCTCACAAGCAGAACAACAACATATTAATTGTTGCAGGTCACTACTGGCACCTGGTGGTGGTTTAGAGAACTAAAAACAGCCTCATTATAAGCAAAGCCTACAGAAGTCATTATAAGTTCCCCGTGTTGTAAACATAAAAACCGAGGCAATATTAAAATTGCATTCTTGTTTTATTTAAAAAGCAAACTTTGCTGTGTTAACAAAAAAGAAATCACATAATTGCAACGCACCGTGCTAAATAAATAACAGTGCCGCTAGTTAATCTGAAAGCACACCCCGCTGGGATATGCTGTTGTGGAGAAGCACGGTTTCCTTTTTGCTCACAAATTGCCCTATTTTCAGTTGTTGGTTGGCTTTAGTTCACTTAAAGCTGCGTCGACGTGCTGCTGTCTCAGCAACGACAGTCTTCAGTAGAAATGCAAATAGATACACATGCAAAGCAAACCTCTGGCTAATTAAACAAGGTCCGTGTCCCTGAGCACTGGAAAAAAGTGTAATGCACAGCATGTATGCTCTTCCTAGACATAGCTTTAATACGGAACATCTGCGGGTTGCCAGATTGCAAAGATCTTAATAAAGCTTACTGTACACTAATTATACTGCAACACAGAGGAACAAGGACTCTTTGCTTATATTTCAAAAGGTGTTGTTTTGGCAATATTTCTTACTCTTATACAGAGGATCACAAAGACAAAGGAGAAGGTACACAACGCTATATTCATCTATGTCCAAGCAACGGTAAGCCCAGGCTACAAAGAAAGGTGTATCTAAGTCAAAAACAGGGTGAGACAGTTAAATATATCATAAAACACTTTCAATAACGCTAGAGGATTGCAGGGTTTAAAAAGTTAGAACACTGATCCGTGCCAACATGGACTTTTTTTTTTATTATTATCCTAGAACTAGATTTTCATTCGTTTTTTTCCTGATATACAGATAACCACACATAACACTTTAAGGATGATAAGTCTGCAATACGACATTTTTGTGCAGTGACTCGGGGAAGTGATTCTTTGAAATCTCTAGAAGGCACTAAAATTGAAAATAGAAGCACTCTAAACCATCTATAAAAAGGCAAGCACATGACCTATTATATGATATGGCTCTGCTGTGGCGAATGACATGAGTGTGCTAAAAGTCAGAGGGCAGATTTTGCTTGTTTTTTTTCTCAGTGCAGTGGATAGTGTTTTGTCTCTCAGTGCAGTCAAGGAGAGTCTCAGTCATCTTTTTTGTCAGAGGTGCTCTCTTCCTGTATATCTGACATCTGACCGGACAACTCCAGCTCGCCTGGATTCGCCTCCTGCATTGCTTGATATCTCTGAAGCTCCAGGTAAGTGGTGAAGAGCTTGGCGTACTCCGGGTGGCTCATGGCAAAGCTTTGAAATTCATCTTAGGAGTCACAGACACAGAGGACAGCATAAGGATGTAGCTTACAATAAGGTGTGTCAATGATAATGTATTTACTGCCCATATTAAAATACACAAGGAGGATAAAAGACCAAGTCTACTCACTGAAGGAGATGAAACCGGAGCCGTCAGCATCAATCTCCTTGAAGAGTTTGGCCATGTTTATGTTGGACACACCCAGAGCTGAGCGCAGCAGAGCAGTGAACTCCTCCCGGGTGATTCTCTCATCCTCGTCCGTATCAAACAGCTGCGTGAAAAAAGTATTTGAATTTTAAATGTTATTCAAATTGTGTGAAATAAGTGTATGTGCTACATTAAACTGTAGGTTTCAGTATGTAGCACTTCGCATGGTGAGGCTTATTTGAAGCCAATGTACTTGCAGGATTCCTGCTGTTCTGAATGTGTCGCGTTGGATAAAAGCGTGGGTTTAGTTTAGTATTTTACATAAACACCAGTTGGTCCAAACCGCATTTGAACTTGTGGTGAGCCGAATGACTCCGTGCTCTCCACAACAGACACACGTTGTTAGCATTGACATTACCCAAGCCTCTCTGAATGCTGCCTCTGTTCCTCCTACAATACTGTCTGGCTGCTGTGCGCCAATAAAGTCAGAGCAATTTAGATTTCTGCTTATATTATTATCATTGATGTGGAGTACAAAAAGTAAAAATCCTTTATACTCTAGACTTTTGTGACAGATTTCGTTTACAGAAAGGTCTGCTTTACATGGTCATATAACTTTTTCCAAGGATAGAGTCATAAAATCACGTCAAATAAATATTAGCAGAAAATGTTTGATGCCGTTGAATCAGCATAATCAATGTGGAGCATTTCTGAAGAATTCAGTTTTCACAGTGCGATGGAGGACTACCTTGGGCGACCTGATTTACTGTGTGTTTGTATTCTGTGATGTTCACACTACATGACTGCTATTTCTCCGGTCCCTCGTCGTAGCACTGTAATATCACAATAGATCTTCCATACCTTAAAAGCCATGCGTAGCACATCTTCGGTGTTGGCTGGTCGACATAAGATGGTCACGCCGATAACGTACTCTCTGAAGTCTATGGTGCCATCTCCGTTCTAGACAGGGTCAAAGAGACGGCAATAAAAAAGACTTGAAGCGGTAGCAGCATACTATGATGATGGATGTCTTTATATCCTTAATGGTCTAGTCATAAAAATAAACTTTTGTCAAGCATCAACAGTTTAGAAGAAAGGGTTTAAGGGAGTATTGGAAAGGTAATGGGGGGTTTAAGGGAGTATCTGGAATTGAATGTGTAAATCTCTGTTACTGGAAAATGATGAGGCATAGATTGTCTGGGGGGGAAGGGATCATCAAACTGGAGGTTAGAGTCTGCTTTTATGCTTTTCATTGAAACCTCTTGTAGTCATTCCAGTGAAAGAGGCCAACATGTGATCATAGTTTCCTCTGTCAGGCTGACTAAATCCTGAACCCACACCTTTCAATGCTACCCTCATCTGTACACAGGATATTCAGTGATGTAATGCATTTTATTCTGTAAATTAATATTAAGCTTGTTGCCCATTAAGCTGTCAACCAGTATATTTATTGCGTGTTTCCTGCAGGGTGTGTCATTTTACTGTAGCAAGACTTATTCCAACATCCTGGCTTTCAACAAAAGGGAAGTTAATATTGTGTCATCTTTATGGTACTATTTAGGGTGGCTCTGGTTAAATAAAAACTAAACATCTGACTTGTCTCTCACCCTGTCAAACAGTGCGAACAGCTCCTCGAGGGCCGGGCTGACAGGTAGCTTCAGGAAGGAGGAAAACTCCTCGATGTTTATCCGTCCTCCTTTACAAGAAGTGGCCATGGACGCAAAGCCCTCCAGCTCCTTCTTCACGTTGTCCCACTTCAGGCTGAGGGAGCAGGGCACAGAGAGGAGGTTGTTATGTAGGTCATGTTTTGCCTTTTATATAATTGCTCTCCAGTTACACGGTTCAATCACATGCTCAAAACAAATTGTTTTTGTCCCTGTCTGGCGATGCCCACTTAAGTGAGATGTTCTTACTTACTTGAGTTTACGGCTAATTTTGGTGAACTCAACCAGGCCGGCCTCCATGGGCAGCGTTAGCTCACCGGCTGAGATCATCAGGCGGCAGTCTTCATACGTGTGGTCGGTCACTGGAACTCCCAGAGCCCTGAAAGCAGACGGTGGTCAGCGTAATGTTTGTGATGCTTGTAAAGAGCTGTAAACTAACAGATAAGAGGAATGCAATAACTCATTGTACACTTATATTAGTCAAATTCAAAAGGTGGCCATCATATTAAAACTCCACCACTTACTTGATAATGTTCTGCATTTCTTTTATAAACATATATCAGTTTGTGTATCTCTTGCTTTAGATTTTCTTCCATTTATTCAATGAATTTAGTCAGAAACAGCTCAAAATACAAGTACAATCAAAAGACATGAAATGAAACACTCCTATGAAGCTATAGCTGAAGCCCAGACACTAAACAGAAAGTATTTACATTATCTTACTAAGGCATCTAGAAGTGGAGAAATGATATGTATATTACAGACACATTTACAATCCAATCCAGTCTATTTATATAGCACATTTACCGAAGTGCTTCACAGCAAACATAACATAACATTATATCAAATATAATATTACACTAATAGATAAAAGGCACACGTAAAAATCGATAAAAGCCAAATATAAGAATAGATTAAAAAAAAGGTACACCAAGACTATGGACAGACAATAAAAGCATACAAATCGATAAAACAGCTCAAACTGACTCGAAAGCGAGGGAAAAGAGGTGGGTCTTCAGACGGCACCATCTCCCCCGGCTTCATCACCATGCCTACCACAATCATCCAAACCAAAATAATACAAGGAAGATGGAAGCAGATTTCCAAACCCCCCTTTCTACAGTGTAGCCCTCACCCTGCCCTCCTATGATGAGAGGAGCAGGGTGGTGGGTCCTCCCTCCCCTTCAAAGCCTGAAAGGGATGTGTGTGTACAAAACGCTGCAAACTGATATGTGCTGGGTCCAGGCTCAAGGGCGTATGGCACTCTCAACTCTTTCCAGGACATGCCGGGGCCCTGCCTGCCTGTAGCTTTGCCGATATCTGTGTTGATAGGTAATAGATTAAGAGCGGAGAATCATCTTAGATACAGGAAGCGCTCAAACTTCCTCTATGAAGTGTGAGTGTGAGTTTATCTAATTTAGCAGTGGTTCCATGTCAGCCACAGCTTGTCACAAAAAACCTGACTGATAGTGTGTTTAACGAACTTAAACTAGCTTTAATAAATGTCAGGTCTTTGGCAGGAAAAACATTTTTAATCAATGATTTCATCACTGAGCACAATCTCGATTTTATGTTTTTAACAGAAACTTGGATTGAACAAAATAACAGTGCAGCTGTTCTTATCGAATCAACCCCTCCCAACTTTAGTTTTATGAGTCAGGAAATAATGCGTAAGAAAGGGGGTGGAGTTGCTATTTTGTTCAATTATTCCCTTCAATGCAGGAAGACATCTTATGGGAACTTTGCTTCTTTTGAATATGTGGCCCTTCAGCTGAAATGCTCCTCTCGAGCTCTGTTCCTAAATATCTATAGACCACCCAAATACTGTGCAAGCTTTTTTGATGACTTTACTGAACTGCTGTCTATAGTGTGTATTGACTTTGACCGTCTAGTCATTGTTGGTGATTTTAACATCCACGTTGACAACCCCCAGGACAGAGGGGCTAAAGAACTGTTTTGTGTTCTTGATAACTATGGACTGACTCAGCATGTGACGGAGCCCACGCACAATAAGGGGCACACTCTGGACTTAATTATCTCAAAGGGTCTGAATATCTCTGAGGTTGTGGTGACTGATGTTGCACTCTCTGACCATTCCTGTGTTTTCTTTGAGAGCTCTATTTCTGTTCACAATTTTTTTCAAAAAGAGATAACCACAAAGCAATATTTAACTGAAAATACTAGGGAAATATTTACTCAGAATTTTTCTTCCACACTTGCCCCTGCTAACATCTCAGTAAATGAGCTAGTAGATCATTTTAATTCAAAAATTAAAAATGTTATAGATGCCATTGCTCCAATTAAGGTAAAGGAAGTGACTGGGAAGAAAATATCTCCATGGAGAAAGGCCATGACCGTGAGAGCAGAAAAAAGAGAATGTCGAAAATCTGAACGCAGGTGGCGAAAAACAAATCTCCAGGTTCACTTTAAAATCTATAAAGAGAGAAATCTATAAAGAGGCCTTTATAATTTGGAATTGTAAAATGCACGACAATCGTTCTTCTCTGACATCATTACCAAAAACAAAAACAACGCACGTGCCTTGTTTGCTACCGTCGACAGACTAACTAACCCTCCAGTGTCAGTAGCCTCTGAATTTCTATCCACCAGGGCGTGCAATGATTTTGCCTCCTTTTTCACTGACAACATTCAGAAAATCAGACAAGCAGTCAGTGCCTCTGCATCAGGAACAGCAAATGTGTTGTCTCTGTGTCCACTTAACATCAATTCAGATATCATGACACAATTCCATCAGATTAATGATAAAAACCTAGAGGACATTATACAACTTCTGAATTCCTCCTCCTGCTGCCTTGATATTATTCCAAGAGGATTTTTCAAAGATGTTTTTCGTTGCATGGCCTCAGAACTACTTCATATAGTAAACAAGTCTCTTCACTCAGGTGTTTTTCCACAGGCCCTGAAAACTGCAGTCATTAAACCGCTCTTAAAAAAGAATAATCTAGATGCTTCAGTAATGAACAATTACAGGCCCATATCAAACCTTCCATTAAAATCATTGAAAAAGTTGTTTTTCAACAGTTGAGTAATTGCCTGCATTTAAATAACTGTTTTGATGTGTCCCAGTCAGGCTTTCGTCTAAACCACAGCACTGAGACTGCTCTTGTAAAGGTCTTTAATGACATCCACTTAAACACAGACAGTGGTAGAACTTCAGTGTTAGTATTATTAGATCTCAGTGCTACGTTTGACACTGTTGACCACAGCATATTACTAGACCGACTGGAGAACTGGGTGGGACTTTCGGAAACAGTTCTAAATTGGTTTGAATCCTACTTAAAGGACAGAAACAACTTTGTTTCTATAGGTAAATACACATCTGAGTTGACAAATATGACATGTGGGGTACCTCAAGGCTCCATCTTGGGGCCTCTTCTCTTTAACGTCTACATGCTACCACTGGCTCAGATAATGAAGAACAACAAAATAAGTTACCATAGCTATGCGGATGACACACACATTTACGTAACAATTTCACCAGGAGACTATGCTCCAATTCAAACACTGAGTAAGTCCATTGAACAAATCAATGACTGGATGTGTCAGAACTTTCTCCAATTAAACAAAGATAAAACTGAGGTAATGGTTTTTGGAGCCAAGGCAAAACGTATAAAAGTTAGCGCTGAGCTTCAGTCTGCAATGTTCAAACCAACAGATAAAGCCAGAAATCTAGGTGTAGTCATGGACTCTGACCTGAGTTTCAACAGTCACATTAAAACAGTTACTAAATCAGCCTACTCTCACCTAAAGAACATATCTAGGATTAAAAGACTAATGTCACAGCAGGATTTGGAAAAACTTGTCCATGCTTTTATCTTCAGTAGACTGGACTACTGCAATGGTGTCTTTACAGGTCTCACTAAAAAATCTATTAGGAAGCTGCAGCTGATTCAGAACGCCGCTGCTCGAGTCCTCACTAACACTAAGAAAGTGGATCACACCACTCCTGTTCTGAAGTCTTTACACTGGCTTCCTGTGTGTCAAAGAATAGATTTCAAAATACTGCTGCTGGTTTATAAAGCACTGAATGGTTTAGGCCCAAAATACATTTCTGACCTGCTGCTAAACTATGAACCATCCAGATCTCTCAGGTCTTCAGGGACTGGTCAGCTTTCTGTCCCCAGAGTCAGAACTAAACATGGGGAAAGCAGCGTTCAGTTATTATGCTCCAAACATCTGGAACAAACTCCCAGAAACCTGCAGGTCCGCTGCAACTCTGACTACTTTTAAATCCAGGCTGAAGACTTTTCTTTTTTTCGCTGCTTTTAATTGAACTATTCATATCTTAGACTGCACTGTAACTTTTATCCATGTATTTTTTCTTTTAGTGTTTATTTTATTAGCTTTTCTTTTTAATGACTTGACTTGACTTGCCTTGCCTTGCCTTAAAAGTTTGGAGGGTGAGCGACAATTTGACATGGGGGGGGGGGGCAGGTCGTTCCAGAGCCTGGGGGCTACCGCTGAGAAGGCTCGGTCTCCCCTGGTCTTTTTCTTGGTTTTAGGGACTACCAGCAGCAGCTGATCAGCCGACCTCAAAGCCCTTGAGGGGGTGTACACCTTTAGGAGGTCGGAGATGTACTGAGGGGCCAGCCCATTAAGCGATTTAAAAACAAACAATACAATCTTAAAATGAACTCTAAAATGGACAGGAATCCAGTGGAGGGAAGCTCATGCTTGCGTGTTCCTGTAAGCAGCCGAGCCGCAGCGTTTTGTACAAGCTGCAGGCGTGCCAGCGAGGTCTTGTTTAGGCCGGCATAAAGTGCATTACAGTCATCTAGACGCGTAGAAACAAATGGCATAAATCACACGCTCAAAGTCTAAAAAGGATAAAACCGGTTTAATTTTGGACAGGAGCCTCAGGTGATAAAACAAGCTACACCTAACAGTGACCAGATACCTTAAAACTAAAATAATCTAGCCCTCACGTCAGTCATCAGTCATGAAGTAGATAAGAGGAAAAATAATGGTAGAAATTCAGAGAAGAGGTTGTTTAGAAGTCCCCAACCATTTAGTGCATTCATATTTGATCAACGACTGCAACCCTGAGCTCTTTTTAAACCACACTAAAGCTGGTGCTTTTAAATTCCCGTTTGTTATCCTTCATAAGATGCTTCTTCCTAGTTTGAAACAGCATGTAGGCAAGGGGGGGGAAAGTGTTGTAAAGGTCACACAGTCTTATATTTTGTGCTTGAGCAACACACAGTGGAATTCGCATTTCAGACCAAATAACACTTACTGGGCCATTTTGTCTCGCACTCTGCTAGCAAACAGAGGAGGGCATTTCTTTTCCTCCTCTGTGGGGATATGTGTCGGCAGGAACTTAAAAAAAAGAACGAACAGACAAAAAAGGTCACAGGGAAGGTCGAGCAGAAAACTCCTAAACCTTTGAATGAAAGCCAAATCTAAAAACACATTGTGCTTACTTTGATGTAGTATATAAGTCACATCATAGAGATTAAGATCACATACTTGTATAGTAAATTCAATGACAGAGATAACCTGATTCTACCAGTAAATAGCAAGACTAAAATATTACATAATATCATTCTTCATTTACAGATTTTTACAATATTAAAAACGACCCAAAAGAGCATGTAGTTTATACTTATACAAAATTAGATGTATATTAGGATGCAATGTTTGTTACCTCTATCTCTACTGTAGTGTACAGCTGGCTCAGAGTGAGCAGCAGCAGCGTCTTCCTGCATGACACAAGCAGGACAGTTGGTTACAGTGGTGGCAATACAAAGCAATAGTGTTTGTTACCGAGTTAGAATTGTGTGTTTTGTCTAGAGTACTGGCATGCACCACTTTCAGGAAACATGCATACTATAGGTGAAACATGAGAAACTGTAGAAAGCACACTCACGAGCTGAAACCCTGCCAAGTCCAAGACACTGTGTCCTGCAGGGAAACATACATAAAGCTTCATTAAACATTTACACTGAAAAACAATGGTATACATGATGTTGTGTGGAACAGCTGAGCATATAGTGGAGGTAAACATTATGTCAACAAAGTTACCTCAAATATGTGCAAATTCAACTGCTTACAATCCATGTACAATTGCTTGAATGGACATAAACTGACTATTAATACTGTGAGTGTGTGAACTGCACCCCAACAGGAAGCATTTTCTCTGTGGCTCCGCCTTTATATAATTATCTTCCAACTACCCTCTTTGCAAATGATTACATTATTGCTATGAACTTGGCTCGGAAAATCTAAGGTTGAATATATAATCGCTGTTTAACAATCACGTACCAGTTTGTTGGGATATCTCATAACCACAGGCTGCACAGGGACCCCTGGGATAAAGGCACCTGCAGGTGGGGAACACACGGTGTGGATGAATTAATGGAGGCTTCTCATTATGACTCGATGGAAGCTGAATCGCAGTCACAACCACAGTTGTATGGGTATCAGTCAATACACAAACCACATTGTATCGTGAATGAATGGAGCAGTGTAGTAGCAAGTGTCATTTCTGTTAGTCGGCTCAGGGTAGTGCAATTCAAGCTAAAATGCTACATGTGCTAAAGGCTACAAAAGGATCTAGTTTGTTTTATTGAAGATTCAAGGCTTTTATTGTCATTTGCTACAGTGCAGTTATGTCAATGAAAATCTTCGGTCACAGGCTCCTCCAACAGTGCAACACAATAAAACAGATAAAATAGTGCAAGTAAATACAAATACAATTGAATATAATAGAAATAGTGCAAGAATAGTCTATAAGTAATTGAAATATGATTTATTAGAACAATTGTTTTTTTGTTTTAAGTTGCAAACAGATGAATGTTATGGATGTTCTTTCAAAGTTTCACCAAGTAAGGTCAGATAGGAATTGTATTGTTTACTCAGTCTGATCAAAATGTTCTTGTAACGTGTTTGGATGCAAAAGAAAACAATGATATGTTGATTACATGGCATTACAGTACATGTATATCTTACCTTGTTTGAAAGTGATGAGACAGGAGCGATTTGTACAGGTTCCCTCTGGAAAAATCAGAACCTGAGGAACACAGCATAAGTTAATGTTAAGATCTTCAAGTTGTATCAAGTTTTCAATGTAATGCTGCTGCAGATTTCAAAGGATGCTTTTGAAATAACAGTATTTATTTGTATCTACTTTGTCTATCTCTCGTGTACAGTTTCAAAAGAAACAGTTATCCTGTGGTGCTGCTCTTGGACGACAAGCTTAGAGTTGTCTCTTCAGCTATAATAAATGATTATACCAAATGAATATTAGTGGATGTTTTGTGTTGGCACAGACCTGTGGCCAGTGTCCCAAAGACTTGGCTCTGCTCTCGATTTCCTGGATTGTATTCTTCCTGGAGTCGGGGTCCTTCCTGGACACAAGCACCGGCTGAAGACAGCGCACGAACCCTGCAGAGAGAGCAAAACACACACACACACACACTTTAACACATTTAACAGAGGAAAATACTATTTTTTTGTCCTATTCTTCTCTGATTGTTAAATGTCCAGAACTTGGTTAATGGCATGGCTTTATTAGCTCATAATAGCCATTAAATGGTGAACGACTGATGTTTTCACTATTATGTGTCAATTCAATTCAATTCAAGGTGTCACTACTCTCAAAAACATCGATGTAATATTTAACAAGTGCATTCTCACCTTACAAAACACATAAGTAAATAATAGATAACATCTGATTGACAAGGATATGTTCCAATGGGATTTTTAAACTGAAAGGTATCCAATATAAGAACGTTGCATTGCATATGTAACAAAGCCTTCTGCAGTCAGATGTCTATAAGCGGTTTCACACTTCTGTATTTGTCACGTATTTTCACAAGTTCACACCATAGACTGTTTATTTAAAGGTTCACACCCAGCCTTTCCTGTACTACATGATAATCATCTTACTGCCAAAGATGGGTGTAGCCAGGTTCTCCACTCGTGAGACGGTGGAGGGCAGGCCTGCAACGATGCACACTATCCCATCGAAAAAGGTGGAGTGGGGGGCTACAGCCAGGATGGGGGCCTCACTGCTGTCCACCTGCCTGCCCTTGATCACCACTCTGAAGCCCATGCAGAAGTAGTATGCCCTCCCCAGGACGGCCATCACTCGCCGACACATGATCCTGGAGATGAACAGAACATTTTTTATTATTTAATTTAAAGGTCCCCTGTTATACTGTTTTTCATCAATATATTACAGGTCTCAGACATATACAAAACATGTCTCTGAAGTGTTTGGCTCCAAACACCAAACATATCATTGCAGCATTACCCATAATCCCCTCTGTTTCAGCCCTGTTTCCAAAGTGCTGATTCTCTGTCTGTTACTTTAGATGAAAACAAGGAGCCCCTCCCCACGCCCCTCTGAGAGACATTTGGTTACAAAGAACTCAAAGGTGCTCTAGGAGGAGATTCAGGTGATAAGGTGGTGGGTGGTGGGGGGGGGGGGGGGGGGGTTACCTTGGTGCTGATTGGCTAATGGTTACACAAGACAAAACATCGTGATGACATCAAGTGGCAAAATCTGATCAGCTCATTTTCAGACAGGTTTCTATAGAAATGGATCAAAAAGAGAGAGAATCTTTTTTTCTGAAACTTTCAGAATCTCTTTCCACAGAGGGGACACATGTTGATGTAGAAGAGACATGAAGAAGAGGGGACACATGTTGATGTAGGAGAGACATGAAGAAGAGGGGACACATGTTGATGTAGAAGAGACATGAAGAAGAGGGGACACATGTTGATGTAGAAGAGACATGGAGAAGAGGGGACACATGTTGATGTAGAAGAGACATGAAGAAGAGGGGACACATGTTGATGTAGAAGAGACATGAAGAAGAGGGGACACATGTTGATGTAGAAGAGACGTGAAGAAGAGGGGACACATGTTGATGTAGAAGAGACATGAAGAAGAGGGGACACATGTTGATGTAGAAGAGACATGAAGAAGAGGGGACACATGTTGATGTAGAAGAGACATGAAGAAGAGGGGACACATGTTGATGTAGGAGAGACATGAAGAAGAGGGGACACATGTTGATGTAGAAGAGACGTGAAGAAGAGGGGGACACATGTTGATGTAGAAGAGACATGAAGAAGAGGGGACACATGTTGATGTAGGAGAGACATGAAGAAGAGGGGACACATGTTGATGTAGAAGAGACGTGAAGAAGAGGGGACACATGTTGATGTAGAAGAGACATGAAGAAGAGTGGACACATGTTGATGTAGAAGAGACATGAAGATGAGTGGACACATGTTGATGTAGAAGAGACATGAAGAAGAGGGGACACATGTTGATGTAGAAGAGACGTGAAGAAGAGGGGACACATGTTGATGTAGAAGAGACATGAAGAAGAGGGGACACATGTTGATGTAGGAGAGACATGAAGAAGAGGGGACACATGTTGATGTAGAAGAGACATGAAGAAGAGGGGACACATGTTGATGTAGAAGAGACATGAAGAAGAGGGGACACATGTTGATGTAGAAGAGACATGAAGAAGAGGGGAACACATGTTGATGTAGAAGAGACATGAAGAAGAGGGGACACATGTTGATGTAGTGGAGACATGAAGAAGAGTGGACACATGTTGATGTAGAAGAGACATGAAGAAGAGGGGACACATGTTGATGTAGGAGAGACATGAAGAAGAGGGGACACATGTTGATGTAGAAGAGACGTGAAGAAGAGGGGACACATGTTAATGTAGAGGAGACATGAATAAGAGGGGACACATGTTGATGTAGAAGAGACGTGAAGAAGAGGGGACACATGTTGATGTAGAAGAGACATGAAGAAGAGGGGACACATGTTGATGTAGGAGAGACATGAAGAAGAGGGGACACATGTTGATGTAGAAGAGACGTGAAGAAGAGGGGACACATGTTGATGTAGTGGAGACATGAAGAAGAGTGGACACATGTTGATGTAGAAGAGACATGAAGAAGAGGGGACACATGTTGATGTAGGAGAGACATGAAGAAGAGGGGACACATGTTGATGTAGAAGAGACATGAAGAAGAGGGGACACATGTTGATGTAGAAGAGACATGAAGAAGAGGGGACACATGTTGATGTAGAAGAGACATGAAGAAGAGGGGACACATGTTGATGTAGAAGAGACGTGAAGAAGAGGGGACACATGTTGATGTAGAAGAGACATGAAGAAGAGGGGACACATGTTGATGTAGAAGAGACATGAAGAAGAGGGGACACATGTTGATGTAGAAGAGACATGAAGAAGAGGGGACACATGTTGATGTAGGAGAGACATGAAGAAGAGGGGACACATGTTGATGTAGAAGAGACATGAAGAAGAGGGGACACATGTTGATGTAGAAGAGACATGAAGAAGAGGGGACACATGTTGATGTAGAAGAGACGTGAAGAAGAGGGGACACATGTTGATGTAGAAGAGACATGAAGAAGAGGGGACACATGTTGATGTAGGAGAGACATGAAGAAGAGGGGACACATGTTGATGTAGAAGAGACGTGAAGAAGAGGGGACACATGTTGATGTAGAAGAGACATGAAGAAGAGGGGACACATGTTGATGTAGAAGAGACGTGAAGATGAGTGGACACATGTTGATGTAGAAGAGACGTGAAGAAGAGGGGACACATGTTGATGTAGAAGAGACGTGAAGAAGAGGGGACACATGTTGATGTAGAAGAGACATGAAGAAGAGGGGACACATGTTGATGTAGGAGAGACATGAAGAAGAGGGGACACATGTTGATGTAGAAGAGACATGAAGAAGAGGGGACACATGTTGATGTAGAAGAGACATGAAGAAGAGGGGACACATGTTGATGTAGAAGAGACATGAAGAAGAGGGGACACATGTTGATGTAGAAGAGACATGAAGAAGAGGGGACACATGTTGATGTAGAAGAGACATGAAGAAGAGGGGACACATGTTGATGTAGGAGAGACATGAAGAAGAGGGGACACATGTTGATGTAGAAGAGACATGAAGAAGAGGGGACACATGTTGATGTAGAAGAGACATGAAGAAGAGGGGACACATGTTGATGTAGAAGAGACGTGAAGAAGAGGGGACACATGTTGATGTAGAAGAGACATGAAGAAGAGGGGACACATGTTGATGTAGGAGAGACATGAAGAAGAGGGGACACATGTTGATGTAGAAGAGACGTGAAGAAGAGGGGACACATGTTGATGTAGAAGAGACATGAAGAAGAGGGGACACATGTTGATGTAGAAGAGACATGAAGATGAGTGGACACATGTTGATGTAGAAGAGACGTGAAGAAGAGGGGACACATGTTGATGTAGAAGAGACGTGAAGAAGAGGGGACACATGTTGATGTAGAAGAGACATGAAGAAGAGGGGACACATGTTGATGTAGGAGAGACATGAAGAAGAGGGGACACATGTTGATGTAGAAGAGACGTGAAGAAGAGGGGACACATGTTGATGTAGAAGAGACATGAAGAAGAGGGGACACATGTTGATGTAGGAGAGACATGAAGAAGAGGGGACACATGTTGATGTAGAAGAGACATGAAGAAGAGGGGACACATGTTGATGTAGGAGAGACATGAAGAAGAGGGGACACATGTTGATGTAGAAGAGACATGAAAAGGTGGATTTGCTTAATAGTTGACCTTAAAGGAATGATAAATGTGTAGCGCGAAAGGCACTACTTTGTTCCACACTGGGATCATGTGTTACATAGTTTCTGTGTTAATCATTATCACTTCCAGGGTTACTGGGTCACAGGGGGCAACACGTCAGTCTCTTTGCTAACAAGATGCCTGAGCACAAGAGTTTTAATAACAGGAAGAGTTGCAACACTTTGTACTTCTCTTTCTGAGAGTCTTAGCATCTATCAGTAACTTCCTCATTATCTAGAGAAAGGATATTAAGTACAAATAAAACAAAATGACAAATGGTGAACTGTAACTTGTAAAACGTTTTCCAAGAGTATACAAACCCATGACTTTTAAAAGCTGCTCATTGGTGTAGGAAGCTCAACGCAATGCAGATTCCAGAGTAAAGCTTCCCATTAACAGCACATTGACGTCCTATCAGCTGATTAAGTTATAATACTTATATATGCAGAAAGCTTAGAGCAACAAAGAGCAGTGCAGGCTCGTATATGATTCAAGGAACAAACCATTAAAACATCAATTATTTGAACTTTCTAAGTTATCATTCAAAAAACAAATACTGATTCAAATAGTTACATTTGAGTATTTAGTCACAGTTTCCTTTCAGCGTAAAACATAAGCTTCAGTGTTTACCTCCCACCCCCCGAGGAATATGGTAACAGTTAAGCAATAAGTAGGTGAGGAAGATAAGCTTCTCTTTTGTTTCCGCCACCAACACCATGTTTAGTCATAATCACAGAAAAAGCCTTAGTCTAAGGCCACAAGAATGTCCCTGTTAGCCCACTGTGTATACAACACAAGTGAAACGTTTAAAATCTCCCACCCTGTTTAGTACTCAGAGGTACACATCTACAGTCTTACAACTAACCCAATGCAATATTTTACAAATGTATTTATCAATACAGAACTATGGTATTCTCCACACAGAAGAATATATTCAGATACCATCTTAAAAAATAGTGGAGATCAGTTTAATTAATCCACCCAATAATAATAACCATGGTGGTTTATGTTCATAAAGAGATCAATTACTCTTTCAGGTGCTTTTATTAAGCCTCACCAATACCACTGGTTCTTTATTTCCTGAGAGCTGAGGGAAACCGAGCACTGCTTGTGGTGCAGATGTGATCAACTCAAACATGATAATGCAAGCTGCTACACGTTCTTCCAGTCACGTCAGGAACTATTATTTTGAGAATATGCTGCAGCGCTGTGTTTCCGGTCCAGTTTATGAACCCAGCAAACACAATGCTTCTGCTACCTCTTGCTTTAGTGAAATGCACTGAACATGGCTGCTCACAGGCTATAGAAAAAAGTAAGTGTTAGTGGCCCTCTAACGTAATGTAAGCCTGAAGTATTCGGTTCTTGATTACAGTTTTTTGGTGCCAAATAAGAACTAGTTATTCGGGTCCAAGAACCGGCCCTGCTGCAGTGTAAACAGGAATAACTGGTTCACATCACATCACATGCTCCGAACTGGCCCTGAAACCGGTTTGGTCGGAATGGGGTATCAGTGGGGGAAGTGTAATTTATAATAATGGCTGCAAGGTTTGACTATGTATTTGCTTTGCAAACACAACATGTTTGCATGATACAGCACAAGTAAGTAAAGCCGGACACTATAGCACAGGTTCACGCATTAGGCCACGCTCAATTTACTTTAGTAACTATGTGAATAAAAAGAAACATTGTGTAAGTAAACAAAACTGATGTCACAAAGGCAGCTCTACTGGTTTGCAATTCATATGTTTTTAGATGATTGAGTGAGTCTGATATGCACAAGGCCATATATCATCATGCCAGCCTGGTGCGTGTGAAGGTGCCTGTGAGGTGTGTAGCTCTGTGGGAAGCTGTGTTACAGTCCGATGCTGTTTGTGTCCTAGTTACCGTCTCCATCCTGTCATTGGTTCGGCTCCTTTCACAGGATGGTTGAAGGTTATTATGAAAGCCACTGGCCATGTCACCATCAGAACCAGGGACACAAGGACAGCGCGAATAGGGACCAGGAAGATCCCCAGGAGGACACACTGGATGGAGAGGGGCACATGCATACACACATAATAAATCACAGGCCTATACCATAATAAGAGAAGACTGCTGCCAGGGTGGTTAACCACCACCCTATGGCTGTTTACATTTGTCACAGCCTATGCACGAGTCCAGAATCCACATCACTGCACACAACGGCTCTCATTGTTTGTGCTTTCCAAGCCGATTGTCAAAGCCTCATTGGAGAAGATTACAGGCCCTGGTTGCACAGCAGCCTGTGTGTGTGTAATCTCACACAGCAATGTGTGTGTTAGCCGTGAAGCGATGACTATATTCTACCAAATCTGGCCTTAACATGACCATTGATCTGAAACCACATACTCACTTTAATGATAGCTGCTTTGGAGAGTTTGGTGTCTTGCACGAACGGGTTGATGACCGCAGGCAGCAGCAGGGACTGCTGCCTCGGCAGGGTGAAAACTCGCAGCGGCGGCATTGCAATCCAGAGAGCGAAGAAATAGGCAAATGCTTTAGTCCAGGCGCAGTTATGTTATCATTTCACTTCCTCATCGGAGTGTTTGCTCTCACATTTCTCCTCATATCAGACGATCCTACGGGCGACCGCGACCGCAGAGCAGCGGAACCAGACGGTCTCAGGCTCCGCCTCCAACGTGTTCGCAGCGGGGTCCGAGTCCCATCGAGTGTGTTTTGAAAGCCTGCAGGCGGATTTGCATCCATTTATACAATATGTGAAGCCTTATTATGGTGTGTGCAGGATGCTGTTAATGTATTTGACGTATTTATAAACCTGTATCACAATTCCCATGCTGCATAAAGACAAAATGGTGTGCTGTCAGTCCCCATGCATGTGCTTTGTGCAACCGATTATGAATCAGATATGTATTTTGTTATCAGTATGTGCATAACATGTCCAACAATATATAAAAAAAGTATTTCAAATCAGTGAAATGGCGCCGATTTTAAAGGGAAAATGTGACATGTAAAAAATGTTGTTTACAAGATCATATACATGTCCACAAGATGGCGCAGTTTTATAAACGAATGTGTTTTGTTCTACCATAATGAAAGTCCTGTATATGAAATGAAAAGTTGCCTTTTCACCAAACGCGTCTTTTCAGCACTTTTTGAAATGGCCAATTTTGTCCCCACTACTTTTCAAAAGTATAACTTATAAATGTTCTGAAAAATAGCATGCACAGAGAAATGTAATAAACAATTCACTAGTTTCAAGATGTGCTATTTGGACATGTTATTACACTTTTAATAGAACATGCACAATATAAAACATTGCTCCCACTTTGCAACAGCAGGGTGCAGGCATAACACATTAATGTAAACTAAAAATAATAATAATAATTCCTTCTTACTCAACTGACTCTAAATGTTATTTGTTTTGTTGCAATACATTTAATAATGCAATATTTCTTCAAGTTTTGTTTTTTAAAAAGTAATGTATTTAATTCCTGTTTTTATCACTTCATTTTTGTAGTTTTAGTGAAACATTTATTTTCATATAAAATGTCTTAAAGTTAGTTTTTATGATTGTATTATGAATTACATTATTATTTTTATTTTGTTGGATTTCATTATCATTTTAATTTATTTGATTATTTTAATTATGATTTAATTAATATTATTTCAAGTAAAAATGTCCACGCCCCTCGGAGGTGTTGGGGGCGTATCCCTCAGGCTGGCCAGCCCGGCAGCCCCTCATCACTCTCTTATTATTATTTTACATATTATTATAATTTTTTGTATTCATTCAATTTGTTTATACTATTCATTGTATTTTTTTCATAATTCTTTATTATTATTATTTGTAATGTATTTAGTAGATGTTGACTTTCTCTTTTTGTAATAACATTTAGTTGTATTGTGTTTTTAGTTGAATGCTTCCTTATACTTCCAATTCACTAACTTGTACTAGGTAATGTTTTACTTTTTACTCCACTTTTATTTTTCAAATGTTGATCAAAACTGGATTAGCTCATAAATAAGATGTTAAGTGTGTGGCAATACATAGTTTAGTATACTTATATATAGAGAGATACATTGTATACTGTATATTACTTTGTGATAATGATTAGTATGTAGGACCTACTTTCACTTATATTTGAATACAGGACCTCTACTTGCAAGAATATGTTTAACAGTTTGGTATTGCTACTTGGTCTCAATAACATGTCCTGGATACTTCTTTCACCACAGGTATGTGGTTGCTGAAATCACATGCTTTTAAAACGTGTAGGCTCATAATGGCATACATAACCCACTTTAATTTTCTTCGCAAGTATAGGATGTTGTTCCTTTGTTTATCACTGATCCATATTATATTGACCATCTTTATTGATGACAGTAACAAAGTGCACAAGCATAAAAACAACACAAAACACAACGGTATTTTTAAAACCCAAGAGAAAAACAGAATATAAAAAAAGAGATTATTAAACAATACTACTGCAGTACTTGTCATGATTCCATCATGCAGCGAACTAATACAGACTCTACGGGCATCCTGTGCCCTTAATCTCCCTGTACCATTAGTGTAGGGAAATGCGGTTGAGCAGTCCCTTTACAGTCCTATACAAAGTGCTAACCAAATGGAGAATAATGTGTGCCTGTGAATACGACTTTCTGACATCCATAAAATGCTAAGTAGTCAGACATAAGCACAGAGAATATAAAATGTATATATATAGGACTATATGCAAAAAACTATCTCTAAAGCACCATCTTCGGTCAAACACATTGTGCAAATTCATTTTTTTTCAATGTATTAAACACACAATGAGAAATCAAATAAAAGTCATACATTTATAAAACTGCACTTAGTAAATTGGACATAGTAAAAGTGATTCAAAGCCAACATCAATTCCTCATATGGGGTCAAACAGCGTTCCAGAATTACATTTGCATAACAACGGCAATATCTCACAGCACAGTATAGCACTGCGTTCAAGGCAGTGTTGACATACCTGATGTCGGAGTTTTTAAAAAACAAATACAAAAGCTATAAAACAATCAAATGGGGAGTACATATTGTAATACATCTGCATCAGCATATAAAACAAAATGTCAACATCAAACAGTATTATATCCAGTTGCATATGTTGCCTGTGCAGAAGGTCCCGAGGTGCCTGTCTACAAAGCAGGAGGCTGGTTATACAGGCTGGAAGGGGCATGTCTCCCACAGAAGCGTGCAGAGTTGCCAGAATAAAAACGTGTGCACTGCGGCCACCTCAAGTTGTGTGCGTTATTATGGCAATGTCCTTATGAGGCCAGATGTCATTACATGATTTAGCTAGTTGTGAGACTCTTTGGAAAATGCTCAACAGCCGAGCCAGTCCTTTGTGATTTCCCCCAACTTGACGATCTTCAAGCTGCTGTCTTCCAGTTTGAAATAGTGGTTGCCTTTGAAGAAGTAGCTGTAATCGTTTGAAACAAGCACAACGTTGTTTAAAAAACGCCTGTGTAAAACAAGGTCAAGCTAACCATGTATAACAGCAACATAATCAAGCTTTAGCATAACCATATAAACCAACAGTCTAATTACATGTAATCAAGGTTTAAAGCCTTACACTGTGTTAAAGCCAATGTTACGCCTCTCTCAGAATCCTGCTAATGGGAGGCATACAGAGGCACCTCTGTAGAGCGGCACAGACTTGCTTTATAGTAATATGTTTGTTCACTATGTGGGGAAGGGGCTACCTGATGCTTACATTCATTTGTGTAAGTTGGGCTAGCAGTTACGGAAAAACCCTTGGTTTTCTGCCATAGTTAAACATCTGCATATCACCTCTAACCTCAAGGATTCATGGCTGACTCCTAAAGGGAAGTTTAATAGTGATGTCATGACAAGAATTGACCACCATACATGTCTTGCATGCAAGTTGCAATGCCCTAAAGCGAACCATGATAATGTGTTTACTTACAGCTCATTAATGCATGAAAGATATACAAAAATCTGCTCCTCCCCCACACTGTTTCTATCAGGCCAAAGATGACTCCCTAACTTCAGAACTGCTCCCTTTTGTCCTGTTTTACTTTGTCAGCTCCCTGAAACTGTTCTTTTCTGGCTAGAATAACATAATTGCTGAGTTGTGGTATATAAGGGGTTTGTATTGACAGAGGCATATTGCCAGAATGTTGATAGAGCTCACTGGATTTCCCTGCAATCTAACCACAAGGAATGCTAGTCTGAAAAGTGTAGATTAGCACCCGGAGCACCAGCTTTAATCAAAGCACCACAACTAATCGTTCCCCTTCGGTCTTCTTCAAAACTCAAACAGAGTTTCAGGCCGAGAATTCCATTTGCTACCTTGTGTCTCAGTCTTTCTGAGAGGGATGTGTACTTTACTGTACAACATATGTAATGTATAAATGATGAGCAGTGTGGTGTTCAGATTGTCACGAAACTATCTAATATATCATTCCAATAACTTGTATATAGACTCGTATTGCCCTATTACTATTGTATTACTTGTAATATAGTATATTTTAATATTGTCTGCTTCTCTGTATTATTGTGTTGCATTGTTGGAGAAGCCTGTGACCTAAGATTTTCAACGACATCATTACTCTGTAGCTATGTGAGTTTGACAATAAAGAACCTTGAACCTTGAACTTTGAAACGATATGGTTCATTTTTAGCCAAGCTAGTGATATGGTCAGACTGGGCTTGAAACCA
This sequence comes from Pseudochaenichthys georgianus, assembly GCF_902827115.2. Classification (NCBI taxonomy): domain Eukaryota; kingdom Metazoa; phylum Chordata; class Actinopteri; order Perciformes; family Channichthyidae; genus Pseudochaenichthys; species Pseudochaenichthys georgianus. Next base: position 47,694,099 of record NC_047505.1, read on the forward strand.
GTGCTGCTCGGAAGATACAGTTAGACATTTAAATGTATATATGGTGAACATAAGAAAATGGTTTCCAGTAATATTAAAGGTGGGGTAGGTAAGTTTCAGAAACCGGCTCGAGATACACTTTTTGTTATATTCCATGGAATGCTCTTAACATCCCGATAGCAATGAATATCTGAAGTGCTTTGACAAAAAATCCATAAAAAATGTCATCTGTAGAAGCCGTAATACTGTAAAAAGTACAACCAATCCGATTGGTTGGCCTACCTGCCTGTCAGCCTTCCATCGGGGCATAAACTTATCTCGTGCCCTCATTGGTCATGTGCGCGTTCGTGTGTGTTGGAGGAGGGGCTCTATAAGGAAGTGGCAGATTTTCTCCGGTTGTGTATTTTCAAATTCTAGCGATCTCGAGCCGGTTTCTCAAACTTACCTACCCCACCTTTAAGTATGTAAACGACCATGCTTCAAAAACCTCAGTTACGGTTTTGGTCATGGATTCATAACACATGCTGCTAGCTTCTAGTCAAATGTCCCTTCATTCATTCATACCAAGCCTGGAGATTCACAAATGTTGGGATAATACATATTTTTTTTACCAATGCCATTAAGACTGAAGGAAGAGTCGATGTCATCTGGGAGACCATTCCAAGAATCAGCAATAAGTTTTGGGAAGCCAGCGTCCATTGTCTTTGTATCTTCATTGTATCTGTACCCAAAATGAGAGTGGATTTACACAATAATCCTTCAAATTAGTGAAATTACACACACACACACACACCACACACAGAGCTGTTTACAGAGCAGGTCACACACATTGCTAACTACATCCAGACGTAAGTTTTGCAGCTAGAGATTATAACCACAACAGCTCAAGCTACTGTAGGGTGTGTCTGACAACGAACACATTTTTAGATAATCTTTGCCCCTCCTCACCTCCAGAATTGGTCCCCAGCAAACAAGTAAGTCTTCCTGTTCTTCCTGAAGTTGAAGACAGAGTCAATCTTCTCCAGGTCAGTGGGAAGTCCGAAGCTGGAGAGCCTCTTGGGATAGCCTGACTGCAGCGCGTCTGCTTTGTAGACCCACACCTCATTACCTGTGAGCGAAGAGTGAGTAAGTGAAAAGCAGAACCAGGGATACAATAACACTGAAGACATGTGTTTTATTAATCCAAGGTAAGTATGTTAAAACAGAACTGTGTGAGCACGGTAGCATCCCATATTGCTGCAAATATATGAACCAAATGTATTATATCTTAGCATGAGATCTTCATTTAGCCATGGAGGGTGTTATGCGTCTTCTACAGACAAACCAGCCCTGCTGTTGATCTCCTCAAAGCTGATGCATTGTAATGTTCATCAGTATTCAGGAAGGTTTCATAAACCACTAATAACTATGGTCAAATATCTTAAGTGTTTCAGGACTGCACACCGCACTGAAGAGTGCTCAGGCAAAATTCCTGCTTCTCCTAAAGTTTCAGTTTGTAGGAACAATACTGCAAAGCGAAATCAAAATGGTAAAAAAGTGAAGAAACTCTTTATATCTGGACGAGGATATGAAGCATATTAAGAGAGGTCTAAGTCAGCTGACTATCCACAGTTATTCAGCACAGCTTCTATCATATTCTGTTTCTATTATATTATATTTTATTTACTTGTACTATTTTATCTGTTTTATTGTGTTGCACTGTTGGAGGAGCCTGTGACCTAAGATCTTCATTGTCATAACTACACTGTAGCTATGCACACATGACAAGAAAAGCCTTGAAACTTGAACTCCTTGAAACTTTCTTGATTTCTCCAGCATACCTGCGAAGAACACTGTGTTTTCCTCCACTGGGTTTTCATATGCAGCGTCTATCTTGATAGGCAGGTCCGGCCAGTAGGTGGCCACGAGCATCGGGCCGGTGGGTTTGCTTCTGAAGTTTACTGACCTGAACAGGAACCTGGCAGAAAGAGAATGAGTGGGTGAGCGGCTGTACGAGTGAGAGTGGAAGAAGGGCAGAGGGGGATGATGAGGAGGAGGTGGGGGGGAGTGTGTGTATGTGTGTATGTGAGGAGTTTTTAGTGCAAGTGCAGCCACAATGGTCTGATTCATGAGCATCTGGTTCTCGTTAGGACTGAGGCTGCAGACGCCAGCGGAACAAGACCTATCTTGCCTAGATTTCCAATACACAGCTGCACAACAACGGCAGATTCCCAAAGCCTTTTCCACTGACCTATTTTTAAGAAAAATATCAGCCAATTCCCAAAGAATTGTGGTCAGAATTGGAGATGAGACACAACAGACACAAAGTTTTGTAAACATTTGTCAAAAGGAAAGAGGCAACATATTTCAATCTGAACAAACCATCTTCAAATTGCATTATTTTAACAGTGTTCTTGTGGATCGGTGTATCAACAATATCCAGAGGGCTTTTCTGTCTCTTCTTCCTTTCTTTATTACATTTTAAATAAAAAAAAATAAACAAACATCCTGCCTGATGGACGGTTAAAAGGATACACTCACAGGATATAGCCAAGTTGAAGTTAAAGTACCGCACATCAGTTTTCCAAACCATTGCTGAGACTTCGAAATCCAAGTCATCCATTTATCCTGCATGTGTTGTAATCAAAGCAATGTCATACTTGTTGATGACTTGCATTACGATAGAACCATATTGTTACTCTTACAGGAATGTCATCAGCCACGACTTTAACAGGTTTCGTATCGCGCACAAGTTTGACTTCTGGAAAGTTTAGGTAATGTAACTCTAAAACGTGCTAGCTGCTGTTGGGCAACAGATTCAGTGGAAAAGCCAACTGGCAGTTAAGAGGATTGTTCTCTGTACGCTATGAACTCGCCTGCTTTAAAGTTACAATTCTTAAGATTGTCCTGAAATAAAAAAAAACATTATACTATTTATTGACAGCATTTCTTTTACCATAACCCTTCAATATGTCTACATTCACGAGCATATGGTGTCATTAGTATTGGCTACTATATTATTGATGACATCCTCAATGTTCACTTGGTATATACTGCGAGCTGTTTTAGCTACTGCTAATGCAAACATAGTCCTATTGCCATTGCTTTACGTTAAGAGCGTTCAAACATGAGTATTTCTACTGTGAAGCAGCCACTGGAAACCCAATGTGTTGCTCACAATGGTTAGTGCTGAGCGTGATTTTAAATCATTGTTAAAAATGCAATGGTCACAGTCTTTTTCTGGGGATGATTGTTCCTGTTTGAAAGGGAGACATGGAAAAAGAAGAAGCAGCCACAGTGAGCTGTTAAATGAACCGCTGCATGCTGCTCACTCCTCAGCATGTGAAGCAGCTCTGCAGTACTGTGATCTGCTGTTGTGTGGAAAACGACTTGCAATGTCAAATTTGATCAAATCTGATTAGCGATTGTCATTATTTTGGATTGACTTCTTTATCAAAACTATTTGACCGCAGTGGTGTCACCAAATTAACCAGGACTGAAATCTGAAGGGTTACAACTTAAAGAAAAGAATGGACAAACAGTAAATAGCTTCTGGTGGCAACACGCTAGTTTCTAAGCAAATAGCTGCTTCCTTGCAACAGACCTAGTCAGTCGGCTGGCCACACTGTTTCTATGCGTCTTTATAATAATTGCTTTCTCCTTAAGCCTCCAGACAGGCCGGCACAGTTTTATGCTGAGCTCAGGGAGTGCCATACATATTACCATTCAGTCATGTCGAGATGTGTCCTACTGTACATTATAAATATGCTGATCCAGAAAGAAAATACTTCATTTTTAGAGAGTCAAGTGAGCATTGGCCCTGGGGCACAGAGGGAAACTTTTTGTTTCTACAGCTATAAAATGTATCTAGTGTTAGAACTGTACAGTTCAAAAACCTGATATTGCCTCCTACATATTACTTGATATTCAAATATCAACTCAAGAATTGCTTGAACATATCACACAGCCGTGTATGGTTAAATAAGGGTGGAACAGTCAGATGCTGATTTTGCACAACACAAATCATTTTGGGGTAAAGCAACTGTTAAAGGGGCATTACTATGCTTTTAGGCGTTTGACCTTTCACGTACTGTGTTACATACTGTAGGTTTATGTGCATGTAAATGGTCCGCAAAGGCTCAAATCCCTCCTGAAACACCCCCCCCCCCCCACACCTGAAACGCCTCCATTGGAATCATTTGTTTACTTCCTTAACATTGTGACATCACTATGTGACACTCGAGCTTGTATTGGCTAGCGCTCCAACACATTGTACGTGATAGGCTAAGGGGCGGGACATCTCTAAGCTGTTGATCAATCAGAGCAGACTGGGCTCTGGTTTCAGACAGAGGGTGAAAAGAGATGCTGCAGCACAGGCAGTATGAGAAAAATAAAGACCTTTAGAACAATAAAGCATGTAAACATGTCACAGGAGAGGCACAAAATACAAATATGAACCTGAAAATAAGCTTTATGTCCTAAATAAATCAACAAAAGTTAGAGTAAAGCCCTGCATGACAACTTAGTAATCAGTCTGGCAGTGGCTCAGCACTCTGAGCCGTAGGGTCGCCGGTTCAAGTCCCCGAACAGACCTAAATATGGAGTGTGGACTTCTACTTGGAGAGGTCCCAGTTCACCTCCTGCCCTGCCGTGGTGCCCTTGAGCAAGGCACCGGACATCCCCCTTCCCCCCTCACTCCCATTGCTCCCCGGGCGCTGTACAATAGCTGCCCACTGCTCCTAGTACCAGACTCCTGGCACTATGGGTTAAAAGCAGAGAACACATGTCACTGTGTGTGCTGTGTGCTCTGCATGTGTGACCATTAAAGAGGGTTTCATCCCTCCATATTCTTCTTCTAATTCTTGACAAATTCCACCTAATGTACATGGCAGGTGAATTTGCCTTTCCTCACATGCTGCAAATGATTGCTCTGGATTATGATAGAAGTACATCTGTAGTGGTGAAGTGTCTTGACTCAAATAAAATATACGGACTATAAGAAATATCATAGCTTCAAAAGCACCTCATGCATGTTGGCATCCATGTGCATCCAATAATGATCAGAAACGGCCATGCCGAAGTTTGTCTGTGCTTCCTCTGACGAGCACTGTCCATGTGTGTGTCAGAGCGCCACAGGAGGTGAAAAGTCAATCTGCATTGAAGCAGGACTTGTGAGCAGGAGTGTGGCTCTTTCTAACCCAAGGTTCTCAGAGAGGAAAACCCAGTCAACTGAATGACTACACTCTTTGGTACGGAGGTATGCTGGCCTGTTTGCTTTGGACACACTTATGGCCATGACAGATATACAGCTCTGTTAATCCTGAACAACCCTAGGAGTCCATGTTATAGCACAGCTGGAAGCATTAACACATCATAACTGACAAGGTCACTGTTTGAGTTTTCTATAAGTTCCTTTTCAACCACTTTTTGGTTTTAAGTAACTTTTAGGAGCCTTTATAAGTAGCTAAATTCAGCTGTTGTGATGTAAATGTTTACTTGACTACGTGAACATCCACTGACTCGCAAAGACTGTTGACGAATTCATATCACTTCTCTTCTATGCACGGTCAGCAAGTACACACAGTGAGCTTACAACACTTTACATTCCCTGGCGCCATTGGAGAGCACTGCCTGTAGACTGTGTTTATGAATGATGACTATTTTGGTTGGCACTGCCATCGAGAGGCAGTTTGTTTGTCCCTCCTACTAATTGTCATATCATGAAACAAGCATCTAATTCCCAATCTTTAAGTGGCACACATTTGCAATACGGTAAACTATGATCAACAAGAAACCTCATGTCAAACTGCTCATTGTATGTGGGCAAATGTTGATCAAATCTGACTTGTGAAGGCTGCCTTATTTCACTTGCGAAATCATAAAGCCAGAAGTAGACTGTTGGGTTTCGTTTGTCTATCTTCCAATGGATCAAGGACAGGAAATGTAACCAGCCGTTGGCAGTGCTTGCAAGATTCAAGAGAGTAAACCATGGACTTCATCATGTCTTCATGACCCAGAGAGCAAATAAAAGATAGCTAGCATAATCAAACAAGATGGGTAAGAACTTTGATTGTGTTATGGATTCATTGTCAGTGCTCTACCACATGTGGTCTTAATGTAGCATATGCTCAGTTGCTGACATCTCATTTAGGGCAATCAATACTGTGACCTTTTGTTTCATTGGATTACCTGTCCTTGAAGAAGAAGGTCTCTCCTCTGATTTGTGCTACAGCATCAAAGACAACTGGCTCTTTACAGATGTCCATTGGAGTGACTGGACCCTGGGTGGGAGACAAAGGCTTGTCTGTCGACGCACCTGTTTATAAGAGAGTTTACAAATTACAGCAATTCATCTTTCATCAAGGGGTGATTACACACTCACTGTACATAAGCCTTTCCTTGCTTCTTACAAGAAAGAAAACATACCCCAAGACCTCCGTGAGTCCAGTCCCGCCTCAAAACCCACCTCTTCAACTCTGTATATCCATAAGCCCCGCCTTTCAATCAACTTCCTCCTGACTGCTTTTTCTGTTTTGTTGTTTTTGTTTGTTTTTGCCTGTCCTTGTTTGTCTACCCTCCCTCATAATGTAAAGCGTCTTTGGGTTCTAGAAAAGCGCTATAGAAATATAATTTTTTTATTATTATTATTATACCGGTACTTGTATTGTTTTGTTCTAGGGTTAGGCTTGATCCCTGTGCAGGAAACTAGCCACAGATAACATTTCATCTCACCGTAAAGCTCCTGGATGCCGTTGATGTCATCATTAGAAAGTCTGAAGTCTTTAGTGTAAGTGTAGACGGGGGCCATCAATGCTCCGGGGTCCTGAGAGTGCTCCAAGCCAAGGGCATGACCAAACTCATGAGCGGCCACCAGGAACAAACTGTAGCCTGGGAACAAGCAGCACAAAGAGACAATGTTGACTGTCCTGTTCACAAAGCAATGATACTGTACAGTGGGAGTTGGTCATTAGATCATATGAAGAGGTTGTTTCTGTGTTTAAATACGTTCTGGCCGGGGCATGATGTTGGGACACATCAAAGTCAACTTTATTGTCAATCTTTCAGTTTGAGTGTACAGACAGAGAGATCGAAATACCGTTTCCCACAAACCTGAATACAAAAATACAAATATATATAAAAATATGTATGCAAATATGTATATACCTATATATACACAATCAAAGACACATGTATACATATGCACACATTAAGACCTACATAAAAGCACAACAATCAATATATACAAAATAACACTCACTTCAATATCTTTGAGATTTTGAGAATTAGTGCAAAAACTGTCCGTAGTAGCGTAAAAAAAAAAGGTAGCCTTATGTTTCTTGAGAGTGCCAAAAAACTTAAGTTTTTAATTGAATCAAAACTATTCAGACTGACACAATAGAGCTGACCCCTACGAACTGTCCCAATGACTTTTCCTACCTTGGTCAGGACAGAAACCCCATTTGCTGTCTTCATCGTAGCTCTTGGTGGAGGAGCACCACATCTTGCCATCACTGCGCCCAGATTGAAGTACACGCCTCATAGGGTCACCCAAGAAAGTGAAGTGGAAGATGCAGGGGCTTCCCTCTGCATTTCCTCCAACGGTGGACATGGCTAGGGGGAGAAACAAAAGTGAACTGAAGAAGTGAAACGTGTAGTAAACTGAGTCAATTGATATGCCAGAATATATCCTCAAAACAGTTTGTATTGTGAAAAAGCACAGATGGTATTGAAAACAGCATCATGAAAGCCACTGGCACACACACATCAATATCTAATCAACTGGGTCCAAAACCAACAAGCACCCGCCCAAATTGATTTTCTTTCAAAGAGAGATCGTTTCAATCTGGCAAGACTGGTTGAGTGCAGTTTTTTTTAATAATAATTTCTTATTCAGCACAAGGTAGCGCACGCAGCTTTACAACAAAGCTACTTTCCTAACCAATTAGTACCCGATGAAAGCTCCAGTGGTCGTATGTCTCTCCGTCTATCCCCCCATCCTACTTCACTACCTCAAAACTAAAGCCAGTCCCTCTGACAGAATGGAAAATAAGCCCTGCCACTGCACATTAAAATACTTTCACAGCCACTCAGCAGACCGCGAGCAAGACCGAAAACCCCAGCTTAAGCATTCTTGTAAACCAACACACGGCAGGGCACCATATACTGCACACCAAAGACAGTAAAACACACTGTATACAGCGAGCACATGACCCTTAAACAGGACTTCTGTTGTGACATTCCGGGAATGTTCAAAGTGGAAACTTCCCAAGGGAATTAACAGTATAATATGGAAATATAGGGTTTTAGACAATTTTTTAAGGTTGTATTGTATGTTTGTAGAGAAATTACATGGTATTTATCCAAACAATAAGTGTCCATAATCCATTAATTAGCCCAAAAAAACAATAATTTGTTTAATACATAGGCTAAAATGTAAAACATGCCAGCAAGCTAGCAAGTTGGGGAAAGGTAACATAAAGATTACAGACGAAAATGTGGGCTTTTTTGCAGACTTGTGGTTTAAAGTGAACAACAAATAAATGTTTTACCATTACATTTGAATGAAAATATATTCCCTAAAACCCCTCAATTAGCATGCTGATTCAAGCTACACAATAATGCTAACGGCTAGCTAGCAAACAACAAGCAAAAGTTGTTAACAAGTGACAAGAGTTGCTTTTGTATGTGTAGGTCTGTTTTCCCCAAAATAGACTAAGTTAGCTTTTCAAAAGGTAACATTTTATATTGAAATTGAGATGAATTCCTCCGATTAACTTCCCTTGGATGGCTTCCAGAAAATAAGAAAAAGACAATGCAGGCTATACAAAAGTACTCATTTAAAGGTTCTCTGCTTATTCGGGTAGGGACCATAGTTCCAGGCAGTAGAAGACACCACTCACCAGTCTCAGGGCAGAACCCGAAGGACGTGTCCACATCAAAGTTGTCAGTGGTGGCACACCAGCGGTAACCATCATCCCTGCCTTCAGTCGTGCATGAATCATACTTTTCTCCCTGAAAGATGAAGGGGAATTTACATGCAGCGCCCCTCTGCGTTTCCAGCAATGGTGAATAGTACTGTGAAACAAACAAAGACAAAAGGTGTTATCGAGAAAAATAATAAAAATGTATTAAATGTGTTCAATGCTTACAAAGCATTTGCTCCAATTCCTACATGGTCCCTACAATAAATCAGACCCTTTAACCCCTGGGGGATGATGCAAGACAATGTGTTCAAAGAAAAGGGGAAGGTTATATAAAAAAAGATGGAATGGGACTTTTTTACATAAAAGAAAAAAAGCGAAACAAAACAGACGGCTCCAGTACAAACAGGCCTCACTCGTGTTCTCAACTCGGTACATGTGTACTTTGGCGTTGTAATGGGCATGTAATCATGTTAGTACCATGGACAGCAATACAACACAGATAAACAAAATGTTTAACAAAGCCCAGTGTTGTAAAGTGGGGCAGCGACTTGGAAAAGAGATATTCCATAATCCATTCCAAGCGAAAAACAACTCTTTCCTGGCATACTGCTCAACCTACTTTCTTTCTGTCCATAATCAGCAGAAAAGCTTTGAATAAAACTGGTTTGAAGTTTTGCTTCGACAGTATAAAAGACACTGCTTCAATTTCAGCCTGGATGCACGTAGGGGATGCAACCACTGAGGTCAAGTGGGGCCACAAAATAAACACTACAGCAAATGTGTTAGAAGGAAACAAGAAGACAGGAAATACTTACATTCATGAGGGCAGAAGCCATATTTGCCATCTTCTTCAAAGTTGTAAGTGGTGGAGCACCACAGGAAGCCGTCGTCTCGACCCTGAGCTGTGCAGCTTTTGTATTCAGTGCCCATGAACATGAAGGGGAATTTACAGAACTCCCCATCAGCATTGCCGAACTTCACCTTCACCACTGTTGAAAAGATTAAGGATCATATTGACATATTTTATTTTAACTCCCTTACACAATACAAAAGCAATGATATGGTCTACATGTATTGTAGTAAATTGGATAAAACTTCCCAAAGCACTGATAAAATAGGAAATGTCTCTGTGCCATGAGAATGGGAAAATAGGTTTATAGATTACTTCTGCAGAAATGATTAATTCAGCTGATAGGATTCTGGATAATGGGAAGTGCATGAAACTATCTGGGTCAATATGTGCAAAAACAAATGCCTGCAAAGGGGATTTATTTTTCTATTCAGCTTCCAGATGGCTGAGGACTGAGGTTTGTCATATCTAGTGCCAGAAAGTTCAGGCAAAGTTAAGAACATTAAACAAAGTATTTGAAAGTCAAATGTATTATCAGAGTCATTTTTTGCGTAGGTATGCCCGGTAAGCTCAACCTATACTTTGTGTCCAACAAAAAGATTGAATACGGATTTGAAAAAAACACTTACTTAGCAATATGTACACAAATCGATACAAATGATAGGAGGTTATACAATAAGCTTTTCTTTCCCCATTACCTTGGCCATCTCCCAGCGACCACTGCTCATCATCATCAAAGTGAGAGTCTCCGCCAATTCCTGGTCCCGGAGCAAAGGCATGAGCCAAGAGGCCGTCTTTGCCGTCGAAAGGGTAACCGTCTCCATGCTCTGTGGGTTAACATTAGTCCATATTAACACGTTAGACACATATCAGATGGAACCGCTTTGTAGAAATTAGCAAGGATATACGTGTCAAGAGAAACTATTTTGAAGAGGAAATACTAAAATAACATTTGGGGAGTATATTTCTTACACCATGCAACATTTGTGTGTGTGTGCATTAAATCAATAAAATATTCCTTGTTACTTTTCTTACCAAAAAACAACAGTTTCACATCTCCTGAAGTGGTTATTTCTTGTTTGGTGTTTCACTATAATTGTCAGATTCCTTCTTGCCACTGTCCCCTCCGGCTGCCAGATTGATATTATGACACTGTGTAAATGTGAAATGTGTGTTTTGGTTGGAACAACTGAAATGACTTGAGTGAAGAGGTGTTACTAAAATATAGGTTGGAGGTGTAGTCACTGTAATAACATGTATGTTATTGCTCCTTCAGCATACGCCAGTGAACTTTGGTTCAACTGTGTATCTTCTTGGAAGTGGAAAGCAACTTCATGTTGAAGGTCAGCTGGAACTCTTTACCCGTCCATATCATTATAAAGTCAATGTGAACTGTGCCTGTGGCTATGTATGCAATGCATATATTATTATGTACACTTATTTGTATTTACTTTTGTTTGGCCTTAGGATGGCGATAATTGGATGACCATTTTAGTTTTCATTTCATACAGCGCTGTAAATTGCATGAAATTATGAGCCGTTTGTTTTAATTTTGTTGTATGTTTATGTATGTTGTATGTGTGTGTGAGGACCCAGGAAGAATAGCCAATGCTCATGCTAGTGCTGATGGGGATCTTAATAAAGACATGTAACCAAAATGTGTTTTTGTTGTGCTCAGATCATTGAGTTTGAACCTGTAATACCGTGCCACATAAAGACAACTTAGTATGTAGGCAGGCATGGACTGATGTTCCCCGTATCCCAACAAAAGTGATCAAAACAGTTACTAAGATGAAGGTTTTTTTAAAGTCACATGGAAACATTTCACTATAAAATAAACCTATTCTTAAAGAAATTTCAGTTGCAGATGATGGTGTTTAAAGCAATATCTATAAATGTTTTTTTATCTTTATACATGGCATACCATTGCGGCCAAAATTAATCATGATGTCAGCCTCTCCGTCCATTAAGCGTTCGAATGTGAGTGGGGTGACGTCGCTCCACACTTTGAAAGCTCTGAAGAAAGCATCATTAATGACTCCCTCGTCCAGGTCGGGGCTGTATCCAAGGATTCTACAAAGTTCACAGAGTCAGAGTCAGATTCATTGAAAAGGAATGTCTGTAATCGGGAAAGTGATGATGGCTTGTATATGTCATGTTAAGAAAAGCGTGTAGAATTATCTTTAAATCTATTTTGCCAACATCTGATCATGGAAAATACTGGTAAAAACATCTGGTGAAAATGGATTATGAAACCGTTTTCAACCACAAGCCCTGTTGTACAGTATGAACAACTACATCTAAGATCTCTAAGTTGCTGTTGACTTTAGCTCCCAGTCCTTCTTCCAAACACACAAGCAGACAACCGCTGATATAAATAATAAACCCATTCCACATTGTTGTACTGTAACCCTCAAGCAGCACGAAAACAAAAGACCTGACACATACTGTGTAGGAATGCTGGTGTAAGCAAGACACAAGATGCAAGGGCGCAATTACTGTGTGGATGGCGGTGGGGTGGGCGGGGGGTCAGGCGGGGCCAAGCTGTGGTCCATCTCTAGAAACAAACAGACTCTGGCTTTGTTTTTATACTTTTGATCACTAATCAAAAGCAGCTTCAGGAATTATGTTCAAACTGTAGGGATATTGAGTGACTCAGACATATTTCAAGTAGTTTCTCAATACTTACGGTTGGATTTACGGGAAGTAGTTGGGTGGGGTAAACTCATTTCAACTTTGGCAAACACTATACCGTATATTATAATGTACTGATGTGGTTTTACATGCAATGCATATCAAAAAACCTCGGCGAAGGTGTTATCTTATTGCCTTTCATGGGCCATACTGCTTAAAACTTCCATGATGTCATTTTTACGAGTATTACTAAGTTAGTTAGAATTTATTGGGACCCACTCCCATTATAAAACCCCCCTTGCAGGATGCAGTGTATCTCTTAAAGTGCAAGATAATCCAATGCTTGCTCAGTAAAGGTGTAGGTAAAGTTAATTCTCTGACCTGTAAGTAATGTCTTTTTTCTGCCACATGGGTTTCCTGTGGAAGAATTGGTAATTGGCCACATCTGGGACGCCGCAGCGGGGCTTTTTCATGATATCCACAGTTTTGGGGTCAATCTCTCCAGTTTCTTGCAGAGAGAAGAACTTTTGCATTTTCTTCAGGGTGTCCTTGAGCACCATGAGGTTACATCTGTCTTGTGGGCATCCATAAAACTTATTCAGATAGTGCTTAAGGAGAAAAGAAGACAAACAAATGGTTAAACTCTTCTGAAATAGGCAAAGTATTCATATGAAATGATTGCAATACTTAAATGCAATATATATACCCAGCACTTTACAGTTGACTGACCCAGTAAGTACGTTTTTGAAAAAAAGAACAAGCAATAAACTTACCAGAGCAACTTCTTTGTCTGTTCTGGGAGTATCGTCTCCTGGAAACCTGATAATAGGCGAAGGGGCAGCATATGTTGATTGAAAAAGCCATGAACTGAAACAAAAACACTTTGAGAACAATCCGACGACAGCTGAATATCATCGAAGAGCCCATTTTCACACAAAAACAAGCTTTGGGAAATGCCGTTCGCTCTGAGTTGCACTTCTTTCCCCCTTCAGCTTGTATTGCTTCTGCTGCTCTGCAGGGTTTTTTTCTCCTCAACGGGACATCCTGCACCTCGGCTCTATGAACTTTCTCAGTTCTGCTTGCACATGCACTTTTCTCCCGAGAGCTTTCTGCGCACGCTCCAGGTTGAGAAATAGGAGCAATCAAACACAGGAATTATTTCACCATTACTCATGTGGGTGACTTATCACTCGGCGTCTTTAAAAAACACGAGTTAGATAGCCTACTCTTGGAATTAAAAAGTATCTGTCCAGAAATGACACTTCATTGCTGTTGTGAGCCTACATATTTCGACATCACGCCCCTTTTGAGAACTAAATGTTGCAGAAATTATTGGAAGTGATATTCCATCATGGTTGATGCAAATAATGTAACCGTAAACTACGTGCATTTTTTTAACATATTGCTTGATTTGAATTCAACTAATATGTGGGCACAGGCTATGTTATTGCAGTTGGTTTGGTGAGTAACTTATATTGATTGCATTTATGATGTACTTATTTACATTTAAAATGACCTGTCAGTGTGTCTCTACTTCTTCAGTAGTAGAGACACACAGACGCCCAGCTGCAGACAGGCCAACGTTATGTAAAGGGTTACATTGACCTCTGGTGGCGAGATGTGAAAACTCACCTCAGGTTGAAAAGGCCTCAGGAAACCCACAAACCTGGTTATATTGATTGATCCTTCTCTCTTCTTTGGTTTTGTTCTGTTAAGTATCTGATAGATTTGAATGTTATCACTGTGTTATATGCTTTCTATGATGTGACATTAGTGTGAAGATCCTATCGTGAGAACTAAATGCAAATACTGTTATAACCACTATTTGTAATAAATTACATTTGTAATTTCCATCTATTTTATTGCTTTTTCCCTGTACCTTACCTTACTCCAGGGATGTCATTATAAAACCATGCGGCAGACCACTGAATCATCACAGGCTGAATCTGAAATAAGTTCCTAATCATTTCCAGATATTCAGATCACAATGTCGTGACTCACACAGAAGCTGTAAAGAGTGGGTTGTTTAAGGTTGCAGCAGAGAGCCATCAGTATGACTGCCCTCCGGTGGCTGACATGCGCTTTGCATCTCTGTTGTTATGAGGTCCTTGGAGTCATTCCTCTTTACTGACTTGTAGTGTACGGTAGAGATTAGGATTTACTTTAACTCTCTTTGTCATCTCTGTGTTTCCGCTTTCATACTGGATTACCCAGAACAGCATATGAGAGGAGACTCTTTAATGGAGAAAGCTGAAGGACTTTTCTTTTCTTTTTTGCAAAGAGATCTGACAGATGGATAGCTCACAAACAGGATTTCGTGGTATATCTAGCAAAGCAATTTCCCTTTCCTTTTGCCAGAGTACAGTTAATTTTTCATAACCGGGGCTGCTGTTGGTGGTTGCAGAGTGAATTTAACATCCATTTTCTAACAATATCCAGGGCCTGTCACTTTGGAGCAGGAGCTTTATTTCATGCACTGATACATGCTGCCATCTCCTCTAACTGACACACTCTCAGTGATCTCTGGCAGAGCCGCGGAGCAGGATGGCTACCTATTAAATGTACATGGGCCTGCCTCTCCAAATAGAAAACGCTGAGATGTGAGAAGTTGAGCCACAGCTACAGTAATTGAATGCCTTTGTGCATATGAATGCAATTGTGCGAAAGTGGCATAAAGAGATTTAGATGATAAGGTTTGATTTGCATGTAAATTGTTTTCTTTTTTCTTCCCCCGTTGAATGCTTAAGCTTCGTCTAGGTTGAAGCAGCACACAATGTGTGTGTGTGTGTGTTTTGATGAAATACTGTTGGCTTTTCTAAAAATGCATCTTGTTGCTGTTGATTGCCAGTGCATCTCTTTCATTTGTATTTGTGTGTCGCTGAGACGGCTGGTTTAAACACAATCATGGTATGCCCTGTTTTACACTAGTGGAGCTTATTTGTGCTTCAACATTTACATTGCAACATAATAATAACACATGTCACCTTCATTACAGACTATTTATTTTGAATTACATTTCGGGGGTTTTTACACATGCAACTTGATGCTATGCTACAATGTGCTTGCTCTGGTCATACACCATACACACTCGTGTCATTAATTATGAGGATGAGTGGCTTTCTCCCGCATGCCAGCAATGCCTGCTCCTGCGACTGGGAATGGGACGTTCTGGACATGAAGGCCAGGCGTATCATGGCTCTCCAGCTGGCTCTGGATCTGCAGGCCCACTGATTGACCCCAGTCCAGCTGAACAGACCGCAGCCCTGGATGTCACCCTCTTCCCTCAACCCGGTCCACTGGCTTCTGCGAGGACCCAGACAGATTCTCTGATGGGTCATCAAACCAAACTGCCTGTATGGTTGGCTAGCACTAAGGTCATGAATGACAAATATCACAGTCCCCCTGCTGCTGCTCCTCTCCTCAATCCCACTCAGAGTGCTTGAGAGTGTGTAATGTTCACTGCTGTTTGGTCCTGCCTTGGATTCATAGTTAGCCTGCTGTGTCGTTAATACTGACACTGAGTGGTTTAGAATCAGTGTATTGGCATTGTTTGTTTTATGTGCTTTGCAGGAGTAATTAAGCAATGGTTGCTGAGTAAATGAATGCAGCAACAGCACTGTCAATAAATCTGTTTCAAGATAACTTAATTTGGCTAAGCACTGTGTTACAGAATACTGTGACACATATTATATCACTCGGTTTGCAACATTCTGATGATGAATTATTGAACATAAATCCATTATCTTGAACATATTTTATTTATGAATGCACCAAGACACTGGAGGACTTTAACACTGCAGGGTAATTATTGTTCCACATTGTGTCACCACTCTACTCTCAGATGCAACAGCCTGAGCAAACTGCAATGAATCAAAGATGGCAAGTTTTGATTGACATTTTGTGTGTGCACAAGGCCCAAAGCGACATTAGCCGAATTGCTTTATTTAATGCTTTCTCCCACATTCTGTTTCTCTTTTAGCACGCCTTGTAAACACTGATGCAATAATGCATTCCATTATACAGAGGAGAGGAGATGAGTGTCTCTCGTGGCTCCTCTCCATCTCAATAATAGGTCAACAGCTGTATTTAAAAAATTAATCACATTCTTGGCAGTTGCAAAGGTTAGCCGCGACGCTCTGAGATGCAATATTGGAAGCTCAGATCAGCAGCAAATCTCGGCGGAGATGAGGAAGAGTTGCCTTTGATGAGTACAGCATGTAAATGATTTGTGTGTGTTTATAGGACACGGGGCTGGCCCTGCCTCACTCCAAGACAGCGGTGTCGGCACCACTCTGTGGCAGACGCTGGCAACAGCAGATGAAAATAAGCAAGCGAGGGGAGGGTTGACCCCGCTTCAGCATTTCACAGTTTGTACTCGCTTTCAGCAGAATGCTTGTTTCTTTTTCCCAGCTTGTCTCTGTTTTTGCCTCTTTTAATTCTGTTAGCTTTAATCTAATGCCTTGTTTCTTTAATGTTGACAAGTTCACTTACATGTAACCATCTGAATGATGTTTAAGAAGGTCTCTGTAACATTATCAGAGGTCTTTCAGCATTACAATGTGGCAGCTTCGTTAAAAAAACTCCTAGGATTCTCAAGGTTTAATGTGAGTTATGACTTTTAGTAACCACAATTTAGGAAAACTAAACAGCTAGTCTGTTAATGCTATGTTTCCTGATGGAGACATTATTGGCCAGTTAGTGAGAACTTTTAAGACATTGAAATATTGATACCTTTCTCGCATCAAAAACAAATTACTCTCAAAGATATCTTGATGTACGAAGACATGCAGATAAAATATGAATGTCTACCTTGGATTGCTTTTAGTAATTCTGAAATATTCACAGTGGCAAGTTTTGAGTGCCGTGGCTCTTGCTAGTTGTGCACAGACTGACACTTGGGGATTAATTTTTCAACAGTGATCTGATTTGGCCGTCACAGTAAACGGATAGCCTTGATACATCAGGAACTTTGCTACCTGGGTTGGTGGATGGAAATGGAATACTGCACGATGCTGTCTGCGGCTCTTGACAGTTCAGAGAGCTGTGCCGCTGATGAGCTATTATGTTGTTTGCACATGTCGTTATTGAAGCTTCTGTGTGTCCATTAGTGGCTTTTAGCATATACATTAGTAAACCCTACAATAATTATTAGGTCTGTTCTTCCTTCGCTGTGACAATTTATCTGGAAAGAGTATGCTTTCTAATCTGAGGGTCCCACCTCAGCCAGAGTTCATCCATTAACACCAGTTTTCTTTATGCTAATGGTGATTTTTCTCCCTTGGAGTGTAATTAGGAATGAGAAAACAATCAGTAGATAAGTAATCGTCTATTAAAAGAGAATGAGAATAGTGCTTCCAAAACAACAGAGACCCTTCGGGAAATCAGATTCACTATCATTTCCTTTCACTTATTAAGAGAAGAAGACGACCAGGCCTGGCAACTCCTTCCTGTCTCTCCAGAACAGCTTCCTTTTGACATAATTTCATTGTCATACAGTTTCCTTTCTTGCAAGAAGAGTTTCAATCCCAGGCCGTTAAACCATTTTTATCAGATTTGTATCTTTATCACATTTGGGAAGATGGTGCACAGTCAGTCAGGTGAGGTCTTGAGCAGAGGTGGAAGAAGTACTCAGATCTTTTACTTAAGTTAAAGTAGCAATACTACAGTGAACAAATACTCAGTTAAGTAAATGTTGTGCATTCACAATTGTACTTAGCGTAAAGTATTAGCGTTCAAAATACTTTAAGTACTAAAAGTAAACGTACTTGTTGTGCAAAATAGCCATTTTAAGCACCATATATTTTAAACGATTGTTTAAAAAATATTGTTGCATTTATGTGTTCATCACTTCAATGTTGCACTTGGTAGGGAGACCAGGGACAGTTGTAACACATTCAATATCTCCAATCACAAACAAGATAAAGTGATGAAACTCACTCTGCAAATGCACAGTTAGATCGAAAGATCGCTGAGAAAAAAAGGAGCCACGTTTAAATCTCTCATGAAAGATATCAGCAAAAGTGTGTTTCTGAGGTACAAAATTAACAAAAATGATATCATGTATTTTTTGGATACTGTCTTGAGGTCAAATGTCTAGGAATCCAAACTAGTATTATTAGAATCACTGTTTTGTAAGCTAAACATATAACTAGCTAAATATGGGTCAAGCTAGCGATCAGGCATGTTCACAGGGGGTGAAAACATGACTGGTGGTCGTGGTCCTGGGACGGTTGTAACACAAAGGGGAGAAAAAGAAGAGAAACCGCTGTCCTCACAGACACAAATCTACTCGAGGCTGAGAAAAAAAAGTCTAACGCAAACATGTCTAAAGCGAAGAGAAACATTTATTTCTGCAACAAAAAAACCCAACAAGAAGGAGAAGATGACTCATCTGATGAAGATGAGGCCCAATGCTGCATGGTGTGCCTGGAGAGCTACTCCAGGTCCAAGGAGATGCAGTGTTGCTCCTGTAAAGCCTGGGCACACAAGGACTGGCCAGATGGAAGTGACTTTTACACCTGCCACAACTGTGAATCAGATTAATTCCATCTGGTGTTAATGAAGTTCTGTTCATTGTTTGTCGGAGGATGTGTGAAACCCCATTACAATCTTGTTGCCTTCGAATTTGACAGCTTTTTTGTCATAGTGTGAAAAAAAGTAACCGTTATTAACATGTTACAACCGTCCCTGGCATGTGTTACAACCGTCCCCGTACACTGGGATGGTTGTAACAGTTGAGTGACTGTATTTAAATACATTTTCCAACCTGTACTTATTTCATAAAAACACTTACATACATTGTTTCAGTAGTTGACACATTGAGAATGTATAATATAGCAAAATGGCTATCCTAGTGTAAATGCTTTTTTACTTATTGGGGAAGTGTTACAACTGTCCCTGGTCTCCCTAAAGGTGGGGTTTATTTGAATGACTAGGTATCTTAATTCATAGTATTATAATATAATGTAATGTGTCTAAATGTTATACCTAATAACTTAAAAAAACTAAATCTGCAAAGTAAGTAACTAAATATAAAAATACATTTAGCGAGGTAAAAAGTACAACATTTACCAACAAATGTAATGAAGTAAAGGAAGTATCAAAAGTACAGTACTTGGGTAAATGTACTTAGTTACATAACACCACTGGTCTCGAGCAACTTCTACCCCAGGGTCTTCAATCAGAAGAATCAAAGACCAGTTTCGTATTGAGTGTGCGATTCGTGAGGGTCGGCTGTCCTTTTGACGCAAATTACGTAATTCATTAACTTTTCTCTCAACGGACCGCGCGGATTTATACCTTAAAAACGATGTCCATTGCGCATGCTCCTGCTTTGTTCCACACCGTCCCGTCGCTGCTCGTCACCTGTAGCCTATTGTCTGCAGATAAAAAGAAGAACAAGTTGACAAACTGAATGGTTGTTTGAATCATCGGTTGTTTGAATAGATTCGCCCTTAAATCCGTTACCAAATTGAACATAATTCGTGTTTAAAGTAGCACAAAACAGTCAAATAGCGTTGAACTCCTAGCAAACAACGTTACGTGAGCTAAGTGCGCATGCGTGGAATGGATGCGACCCCCGCACATCCGGTCTAAAGACAGACAACGCGGAAAGTAGAGCCTCAATGCACCCAGGTAAGCAGCTTGATTTAAGCACGAAACAGATAAGACTTGATTTGATGTATTGTTGTGTGCACAAGGTAAAACACCACATTTCAACACCTGGACTTAATTTCTTTATTTTGCTACCCTTTCCCTCCTAATTTTTAAACATCAGTCACATTGGAATTGTCTCAAACAAATCTCAACAGTCACCTTACTGATCCTGCGTAGAGTAATGCCTTTTAAAGCTCAATAGGCCATTCATTATTATGGTTAGGGCCCACCTTCAAAAATTCCAGACAAAAGGGAATTTCCTATTCCCTGTCAATAACAAGCTCGATGTCACCTCCAGAGGTGAGGGAGCATGATTCAATAAAGTGTTCTCTTTTTTCTCTTTGACCCCGAGTCACCTTGTTAGTAAGAGAGAGTTGAATTACAGTTTTGTTTTTACTCCAGCAAGTGCCCTACAGGCTTCCTAGAAACACACCAGACTATCTTGTATAAACCTCTGATAACAGCTCAACCAGTAGACTATGTAGCTTTTTCTACTGTTGAAATATCCATTTTAGGTTCACATACTGCTAAGGGACAATATCCTTTACTTCCACATGGCGAACAATAGCCATAGTCTTATATTTGCAGGGGTACTGAAATGGGATTTGTTGTACTGAATTTACACTCCTAGCATTGTGGCTTATTTATCCATGACTCCTAGACTATGCTCTTGTGTGTGGTAGTGGCAAAGGTGTGCCAATGTATGAGCCAGTGTTCTGGCCCTAGAAGCCATGCCGCCTCCTATTGCTGCTACCTGTGATCTGAGTGTTGTCGGGTCGTGTCTGCAGCCCATAGGCCCCCTGTGTTTTAAGTACCGGATAGCATGCACGTTGCCGCCATCCATGTTTGCAGGATATTGAAAAAGACCTTTGTCAGGAAGCTGAGGCCCACTGACCATTGGGGAGCAGTGATCAGGCTGCTCCAAATGACCATATCACCTTTCTCTATTCATCCTAATAAACAACAAAGTCAGATGTCTGATGGGTGACACTCATGCAACGGGCTCTTTTACTATTCCTTAAAAAAAAGCTAGCAGAGATGATTATTCTCTTATAGTCTCTGTTTGATATTCTATCAGGGTGTATTTATTGCTGTGTAAAATAATATATAACATATGCCAGGCGGTAACATATCTTCCTGAGTGCATTGTGACCTGAAATGAATCAATGCACAAGGTAGCGCTGTTGCTATTACTATGCAAACCAGATAGATGGCTTACATTTAATTTATATCATATTCCCAGCAGAATCATTTTTATTACGGGGGATCTTGGTAGGAATATTTGGCCTATAAAGAAATTAACTTTGTCTCTTTGCTAAGTACACCAATGCATCAAGCCATTATCTGCGTGATAGATGAATCATATTTGATATTATGCAAGACAAATGTATTCATATTGCATATTTTTCTAATTTTTTCCTGTCTGACCATCTGTGTGTGTTACGACTTACCAAGATTAATCTGTTGATCCTATTGGGATAGAGGGCAGGTGTTTTTTTCATAACACACAGTAAGAGCTGATATCAAAGCATAATCCATCACATTATATTTTAGATCTTTTTAATGTATCGGGGACATTGATTTCCACCATTCAGACCTGATTTATTTTGTTTGTGAATGTGTGGGTGTGTTTAGACTAAGCGGGAAGGGGGCAGGCCGTAGTCGTAAAAGTATTGCATGTGAATATCACTGACATATGAAATAGTACTCTCCGTCCTTGGATCATGTGTGCTCAATCATTTAAGCAGAATGACCCCTGACTGGATTAGAGGGAGGAGGGTGAACTGGGAGTAGAAACAAAGGGCAAAGGTTGCCCTCCGACATGGTCACTGTTGACCCAAATTCCATCTATCCTCAGCTACAAAGATCTGTTGATTATTTTCCCAGGAAATTGCAGTATTTGATCTTACCTACACCTCTTTTTCTTTGACGTGAGTAGCTCTGGGTTAGGCGTGATTGAAGTCAGACGATGATTTACAGAGACAACACTCACCTAGTACGCTGTTCGGCCTGTTACAGCCAATGTCTTACATGTGCCCTCCTAAATTCACTTATGTAGAACACTTGTGTTTCCCAAGGCGTTGGACAGGACGAGTGGATGCACAGACAGATTGCAAACTAGTGTTAATGATCGGCCTGTCAGCCAGAATCTGTATTACTTAATCTCCCGGTCCTGCTGTACGTGATCAAAGCAATGCAAATGCAATGGGGTATTGATTTTTCCAGCATCCCCGCTCCTGCACTTAAAGTACTCCTTTTATTGGTAGCCACAGATTCCATCCACACGTCTAACCCTGGAACTGTTGTCATTTAAACCACCTGAACAACAACGCTTGTTTTGTCTTGTTAAAGGGTGTTTTTGCATAATGATATGCAGAACATAAGTGAGAAGATCTGATCTCATATTGTGTAAGTACAGACAGGTGAGCATGTCTATAGTATGCAATGTTTTTGCAAAACGATTAGTTAAATCTGTATATCCTATCTCATTGCGGATATAGAACTTCTCAATTGAGGATCAGGGGATTAAATCGGATACAGAGCTGAAGCAGATGGTTTGCTATGATGTGCCCTAAATGCTAATCCCGTCAGGCTTTAACATAGCCAGCTGTGATTAATAATTTAGGACATATTGTAAAAGTTATATTCTGTGCGATGTCAACTCTGTACTTTCTAACCCTGTCCTCACAACCAATAGCCTGTCCCTTAAAAAAAAAAACAGACATATAGAGAGTGAACTGTAATTGATGCTGTTTTGATCAAGAAGTCTGTCTGAATTTGGTTAAAACCTGTGTAACTACTCGTGGAGAATGTGATTGGACAGCAGTAAAACCCATTTCAGGTCCCATTCTTGAAATGTGAGCAGCCACAGTGAACTCTCTGTCACAATGAAACATGGTGATTAAGACAGCCAGTGGGAGATGAAAATGAATTCCCTCAGCTCTAAAGAGGTGTTGTATGGAATTGTCACAGGTCACCCTCGAGGCGCCTGGCTCTTGCAAAGTAATTCATCCATCGCATTATCCCAATAATGATACATTTCGAGCATTATGAATCGGGATGTTTCCTCACACAAGACTTTAAATGATATTTAGGTAAAAGGTCTAAGGATCATTAGCCTCGTGTTGAATTCCTCTCATTGCAGAACTGAGATTCTGTTTAATCTCCAAAAGCAATTTGTGACAGAGAGACAGAGGGAGGTCTTGAAGGCCCTTTGTCTTAAAAATTATGCACAAATAAAACGGATGTCCTATTCCGTTTCTTTTACCTTTTTTTTTTTTTTTCTTTCTTTGTCTTTAATTTGTTTAAATGTCATTCATAGAATTGCAATGCCGGACTCCGTTAACCTTCAAGAACTATTGTGTTTGGCCACTTGGGGGCAGCAGAATCAAACTCTGAACACACTGACATATTATTACCTACTTTTAAGTTTAATTTGGCAAACTTGTTAGCTAAAATGTGCTTATTTTGTATTTCCAATCAACCATTTACTGTACAGGGTGACCCTATGAATAGTTTGGATTTTTATTTTCCGACAGTTCAACAATAATCCGAAGTAAGAATAATTTTTACTACGTTCATCAGCTAGTCACTCATTTCAGCAAGTATTTTACAATACGTTTTTTGGCTTTTATCAACTACTATTTTATAGCCAAGTTGTTTGACTGGGACAGAAAAAGCTACTCCAAAACATAAAAAAGTCCGTCCGTAAGTTAACAATGCGGAGCTAACATTTATACATTTTTCCAAATGTTTTCATTAAATTTGTTTTGAGTTATCCGTTTGAAAAGAAACAAGGTTTTTCCAGGTATTCCCTTTGATACATTACTTTCAAATAAAAAGGACTTGAAAATAATGCAAAAATAAAATAGGCGGATTTGTTGTGTATATTTGCGTATGTTATAAACACTACCCTTTATTTAATCTGCTGCAGATTGAACATATTTGACTAGTAGAGTCTGTTCAAACAAAACACTGTTGCAGACTATCATGTAACTTTGCTGTTTATTGGTCCCGTATGATTGTAGGCCTTTTCAGCAATGCTGTCTGTCCCACTCACGCCCAAATAGTGGCTGCGCTTGTGTGTAGATGGCACCCTTCAGTTTTCTAATTGATGACTACTGGGTGCTGTCCGACGGAAGCAGTCTGCTGGCAAACACACGGGAGGAAACCACTGCCAAGACGGCTTATCTCTCAGATTGCTCTTTGAACTTCAAGCTTATGAGCTGCTGACAAACTCAGACTCTGCATGGCGGCGTACTGCAGTGCCCCTTGCCTTCCTTCCTCTTCTCAATCCCTGAGACCTTGTGGAATCTACAAAGTCAACATCAAGTCTGAAGAAGGGAAATATCCTGCTGTTTTCCCCTCACCAATGTGTGCAATCTTTGGCGCGCTGTGATTCTGACTTAACTCTAAATGGAAACAGTGTTGTTTCTTTTCTTTCACGCCACCACCTAGCAGCAGAACAGCGTGTCAGACCACTTTCCTCTGGATAATTTCAGACATGAGAGGCCCGTTTCAGCCCTCTCTAGCCCCCCTTTGCCCGCACGGCCTGGCCTTCATTAGGCCGGCTTATTGGTTGCACATGGCCAAAGTGGACTGTGTGTTATCCTCACGCGAAAGGTGCTTAGGAAATTGCTGGGTCTCCTGTCATAAGACAAGCCTTGAAGGCGATTTCCTCGACTTGCTTTGCACGCGTGGCCTGGCGTCAGCCCGGTGGCAAGGGGTATAATAAGGCTTAGAGTGAGCTGGGCCTTAAACCTGGCAGGTCCTCATGCCTCACAGAAAACTGATATCTACAATGGGCCGGACATGGAGCCCTGAGGGATCTCTGATGCCGTCCTCTGGGAGATTAACTTTGCTACCCTTCGCCTTGTATGCTTCCTTTCTTAATTCACTAAACTAATAGTGTACTCACACATCAAGGATATCTTTTTTCATTTTGTTTAATAATCACAGAATGTGGCTTCTGTTAAAATGAGATGTAGTGGGGTAATTCATCTGCAAAAAAAATCTGATTTAACATAGGCTTGATGTAATGCAGTCCAAAAGATGTTTATTAATATGTGTCTACTTGCAGGAATCCAGCATTTTAGCTTTCACTTGAAATGATGCGACAGAATAGTAAAATATATTGTTGAAAAGCTGATTTTCTATATAAGAAAATATGATCCGTGAATCATGACATGCCGTTCTAAAGATATGCATTGTTATAATGAACATAACAAGGCACATATTTAGGCAGACATGCACCCACAGATACATGCATTGTTATTATGTGTTCATATGTATTTCAATGTGTGTGCTCTTGTGCTACCCTGGGTGAAGATGAAAAGTTTTTTGGACTTGTAACCCCTCTTCCCCTGCCGGTAATCACCCCAGAGCCCTGTAATCCCTGGCGCATGCAGATGCCGCCGGGGGAATATTACTGTTCATAATATTAATCTGCTCTCAAATTCCTTTCTGTTACCAAGACGAGGGGGCCTTGTGCACCATGTTCTTATGGGTATTAAGTGTGCTACAAGAGATTCATCGAGAGGTAGATTCTGACTCGTCAGGGATCAAGCCCAGCCTGAGGTCGTATCGCTGCTTTAAGGAACACCCGTGAGCACGCAACACCCATCTCCATATTCTCATAAACAGCCTGACATGAAAGACGCTGTGCCGCAGCAGGGACTCAAATCCACACCCAGCCCACATGAATCATGTCAGCCTGATCCAGAGGAGGGTTAAAGCCTCTTTAAGGTGCTCGGTCCCTGGCTGTGATACCTGACTTAGCAGCAGGTAAACCCCCGTGCCACCGGGTTGAGGAGAGCGGCATTGTCCCCATCAGCTGATCAAAGGCTCACTTGTGAAACCACAGGAGCAGAACTGAATAGAAACCTGCCAGATGGATTGGAACCTTTTTCCAATGCAGCCGATGTTCATCATCCTGTACCTGGAATTTGGCATTGTAACATTTGTCGTACACAGCTTAGCGCCAGGGTGGATTTGTGGCTTTTCAAAAGGCCTCAACACAACAATGTAATCATACTAAGCCTCTGGGAATTTATTATTTAAAAAAATGCAAGGCTAATGACCACAATTACTTTAATCATAGAGTAGCTGTCTTTGAGGTGTGGAGACACAGAGTATTTAGCTAATATGAACTATTAGGCACTATGATGACCCTTTTCCCAAATGACACATTTCTCAGCTTTGCTCATATTTATGATGACGATGTACAGCATCACGTGAGTGTATTTTTTATACGAGTTCAGGAGTTGCGAAGCCAGTCTTGCAGATAAAAGCCTCACTGTCCTTAACCGGGGCTCTGTATTTATTAGTTAATATTCTCTTTCCTTCTCCCTCGTGACTTGTGCATGTACTTGTCTGAGCTGGAATTGGATGCAGTCCACTGTGTCACTGGGAGTATTTATGCAATCAGGGAGCGAGCAGCCCGAGGTGCAGTGGTGCCAGTGGCGTGTGAAATCTGCCGGCAGGATTGACACTTGGATGACGGATACCTGTAAAATACATTCACGCCTCTGAGAAGGGAGGATTATTTGTCTAGTGCTACACAAAACACTCAGCGACACTACTGAGGGATTCCATCCTCCCCCATGGTATAAGAAGGAAACCCAGTCTGAAGTTTGGCTGAGGTAAAATGTAGAGAGAGGCCTCTGCTGCGACAGTCAGATCATTTTGATGTCTGGGAAATGCACATTCAATTATAAAGGCAGTGCTGCATGTAAAAGCTGTTTGTTCAGTTCCCTGAGCAACAGCCAAACTGAGAACTTGTAATGGAAAGTCGTTCTCTTGAAACAGTGAGCATTTACATGCCAGGTGTTCGTGTTCTGCCTTCACCAGAGATTGGATGGAAATCTACATTATTTCCACATTATGTGTCTCTGTGTGTGATCTTGCAGAGAGGAACAAAGAAAGATGGAGGAATTTGTAATGCAGCATATTGATCGGTGTTCGCTGGTGTCTCTGTATCGTTCTCCTGTAAGTGGTGTGGCGTGTTACGACCCCTAGCTTCCCTCTACAGGCGAATTAGTCACCATTAGCTGTTCTAAGGTCACCTTGCAATGAGCCGACCGTCCCCGTGGAGGTGACACTGTCAGAGTGTCACTTGGCATATGTAGACTTGTATCTTAACCTTGACCAAAGAAAATGTGTTTTCCAGTAGTTAGAGATTTCCAATGGGGCCCGAGGCTATACGGCCTCAGGGATTTTACTGTCCAACCCCCTCTGCTTATCCTGCTGCCTACCCTGTTAGCTATCAGTATAAATGCAGACCACCAGTCATGCATTAAGTGCATAATTATTCCATTTCCAAGATAAATCTGGTGTATAGTGTCATATCCATCATGGCTGTCACCTCCTACATGGAGAGTAGGGCACTAAATGAAAGCCTTTTTGCTCATATGCACTTCTATAAAGTCATCAATTTTGAGCAGTCTATTCATTGTTTGGTTTGACAGATGTGAGCTAATAATGAATGATCAAGCAATGCCCCTCAAACAAGAACAGCCAGCATACGCATACATGTGTAAAGGTGTGTGTGTGTGTGTGGGGGGGGGGGTCATTCCACAACACCGACAGAGCTTCAGTGGATAGGCAATCCTCTTCTGCATTACCCCTTCTTTTTTTTTCAAGGTTGCTGTTTGGGCAACGGGGTCAATGTTAAGAATTTGTAGCGATCAATATGTGCGGGTGTGTATGATCAAGAGGATGACTAATATACAAGTGTTAACAAAGGGCCACGGCCACACCAGTGCAGGTTTACAGCTTGTCTACACTGGGATCTGATGTGAGAACAGTGGTTCTGTCCTCAGATGGTGCCCAAAGAGCAGCTCTGATCCCTGTCCCCGCCTTGTTTCACACTGAATAACATTGCTTGTCCACTCAGGATGGACATGGAAAAGGGATTTAAGCCTTGACCATGGATGATGTTTATTTTTTCCCTTTTATTATGTGTTATTCCCTTTAACATGGGATTAGGCATGTTACAGCTGATACAAAGCTGATGTAAGGCTTCTGGGCTGATTGAAAGTAAAGCAGGTTAGGTCGTGTACATAATAAGAATATTTGGGCAATATTGGGGTTATTTTGAGAGGCTGGTGAGGACCAGGGTGCTTTCACACTAAGTTTCACTGGATGCTCGTGGACATGCTACAATGTGCACAACACAACTGCCGTCAATGTAAGGTGTGTTCGTCTCAGAAACGGCAGCATTATCTATTTTTCTCATTAAATTGGAAGAAAAAATCCCTTCCTACAATTTAACCCATTATTGGTGCTGTGTGTTGTATCAAATCTGACGCTCTTTGTCGGTTTATATTGGTATTTCACAAAAAGTAGCATTAGTAAATGTATCCAGTGTCGTCAAGGGGATGTATGTGCCATGTATTATGGGTATTACTTTAGAATAATTGTGGCTAGCCTACAGAATCTCACAATAGATAGTTTAAATGCGGCTTTAGGCTATACCCAAACTGCAATGTGTAGATATGTCACGCGTTACATGCTTGACTGCCCCCGTTGCATTTCCTGTAATTGATTCTTTTCAATGATTTAAAATGCAGAGGTCCCTGCTGGCATTGCATGTTTAAAGGAGTGCAGGCATGTCACGCATGGCTTACTTCCGCAGATATGCTGCTTTCCTGTAATTCAATCCGGCCTTTCTGCACCTAAGCAAGGTGATTAACTCCCGGCAACACTATTGCTGTTGGACCTTCTCCTCTGGATTATGCCCATTCACTATCAATTTCCACATGTAATCGTATGCATAATGACACACATTCACATACCCTCATCCTTTATCTGATGTGGACTTGAAAAGTGGATGTTATCGGGTGTTTCTTCTCTAACTGACAACAAAAAAAAGTCAAAACGCAGTAACCTAGTATTTCGTTAAAATGTAATTATGATCTGTCTAGACCTATTGGCATGTTCAATTTATAAAAATATACTATTTTGCAAAATGTAGAATTTACGAGATAAAGGCATTTAAAATGTGTAAACAAAACTAGCTTCCGCTTTTTTACATTTGTCCTTTTTAAATTATTATATTCTACACATACATCACACTGCACTGGCTCATTTGCTCATCTGGGTAGATGCTAACTGCATTGTGTTGTCCCAGTACTTGTTCTCTGTGCAATGAAATAAAATTGGATATAATATTCTTTTTTAACCCTTAGATGCCCGAGTGACTGGACCCTACACTCTTCCACAAGTGGGTCAAAAAGGACCCGTATTAGAATAATGTGTTTTTTTTGGTTATTGGTCATTTTGGTTAAGAAAAATCACTTGTATAATATTTAGTATTATATTTTGGTTCACACTAGAAATATTTTATATTTAATTTTCACTATTTATAATTTTAGACATTTTCTTTACATTTTGAAAAAAAAAACGAAATGCATGCTGGTCATTTTTTACCCACTTAGGGAAGCTTGGGGTAAAAATACAAAAACTGCAATTTCTTAAAATGTACATTTAAAATGTGAATGGCATGATATCCAAAACATGTTTTTTGAGGAATAGCTGGAATATGAAATGATAAAAAAAAATGTAATTACAAAGATACTTCAAGAAAACCACCTCACCGGGTAAAAAAGACCCACTTATCATCTAACGGTTAAAACCAAGCTTAAGTTCAGTATCAGTTTATGCCTAACTGCAAAGGCTGAACAGCAACAGAGTATTATCAAGTAATAGCTAGCTCGTGACATAGCCATGGCTAAAACTAGAATGTACTTACTGTTGTATGTCTTTTTTTTTTTAATGTAGTTTCTATGTCATTGATTTTGAGGTAATATAATCAGGCTTTAATGGCACAAAACAAAGTATTACAACCTTTCTCTGTAGGGCAGATACTGGGGTGAGTGTGACATCAGTTCTTCTCTTCCATTTGTTATGCTTGCAATATTGCTGTCAAAAGAATCTCATCCACATCATTCCATATTTTAAAAAGCAGCCTATGAATTTTTGATCAACACATTGTCGACCAAGCAGTGAAATAATGCACACAAAAAGAAAGAAGGACTGCTGCACACAGCCTTTATCTGTCTTGTGCTGGTAAACAACAGAGAAGTTATTTTAGAAATGAAGCAATTAAGCAGATCCAAAATGAACACAACCCCCTTGTAAAGCAGCACATGGCGATGTCATTTGCATGCCTTTGAATAACTAATCTCTGAGGGGAGTTCCTTCAGATGGAATTCTCAATGCCATGCGCTCTTTGTTTTAAACACGGCAAACAAACAAACAAAAGCGTACTGGGTCCAGAGTTACTGCAGCTGCCCCCCCCCCTCTCTGAATATCTCTCCCTTTGCTGTCAGGTGACCTACAGCTGACTGACTGACTGTGGACGCCATCACTCGCCACTAGCATGAAGGAAAACATGTGGGTTACCCTCTTATTAGATTTACAGATAGTGTTAAAAAAGGAAAATAGAATCTCAAGTTAAGTGTAGATTTTTTTAAGGATGGGGGGTTTGTTAATTAGAATCACCATTCATCATGGTCAGAGTATTTCTATTCATCCAGCTGATTGGGGACATGACAAATGAATGTGGGAATAAACGGAGTGTCAGGCCGGGAGGGAGATGGATGTTCTCTCAGCAGGGGGGATAGCGAGAGGTACAGTTAGCGCTGGCAAGTGGCCAGAGCTTCTGGGCTCCATGTCTCCCCACACATCACCCCAGGGGCCACTCACAGGAGCACTTTCCCTCTTCTGGACCCCTCTGTCGCCCTGTCCTTCTGTATTTATTAGCAAATGAACAACATGTCTCACTGATACAAATTCAACCCCCTTACCACCTGCTCCAAATCTCCAAACTCACCGCCATGACCTCAAGTGTCTGGATGTCAATCAAAGACAATAGGAATTTGTGCAGACATTACAAAAGGCTTTTTTAGCAGTGGTAGAAAAGATACCCTTAAATAAAAAGTGGCTGTACTATATTGTAAAAATACTATGTTTCAAGTCAAAGTGCTGCCTTTTAAAGTCTTATTTATGTAAAAGTGCAAAAGTGTTGGCCTCAAAATATACTTAAACTATCAACATTGAAAGTAGCCTTTACGCGCAATGGCCCATTTCAGAATATATGTTACATTTTTATTATATTATATTTAATATCGAAAACTGGATGATTATTGCAGCATAATGTGTTTATGAGATCTGGTCAATGTTGAGTTTATTTCTGTTACTGTGTATACTACTGCTGGAGATCCTTAACTACAAGTATATGGAAATATAATTATTTATTAGATGTATATATATTCTTATATTACCTAATAATCTGAATCTGTAATAGGACTAAAGCTGTCAACTTAATGTAATGGTGTTAAAAGTACAGTATTTGCATCCAAAGTGTAGTGGAGTATAAAGTAGATTAACATTAAAACAGTTCAAATACCTACACATTTTACTTCACTACAGTACTTAAGAAAACATACTTCATAACACTTCCTTTAAGCAAGGCAAGGCAAGGCAAGGCAAGGCAAGGCAAGGCAAGGCAAGGCAAGGCAAGGCAAGGCAAGGCAAGGCAAGGCAAGGCAAGGCAAGGCAAGGCAAGGCAAGGCAAGTTTATTTATATAGCACCTTTCAGCACCAGGCAATTCAAGGTGCTTTACAAAAATGAAAGACATTCAGACAAAGGCATTTAAAAACAGTAAAAGATAATAAAAGAAACATTAAAAGAAAAACGAAAAATGAAAGACATTAAGAAAATGGCATTTCAAATCAGTCATTAAAAAGAAAAGCTAATAAAATAAACATTAAAAGATAAAAGTTACAGTGCAGTCTAAGATATGAATAGTTAAATTATTTCGGTTCTTGATTTTTAATTTATTCACAGAACCTCCCTTTGGAAATCCGAACATTTCCGTCCCGATTGTTAATTTAGACTGATTGTTTTCACCATGTTACGCTCGCATGACATCCACAATCGGACCCTCAGGAGGGTGTACTAGCCCCCTACTCTGCTTTGCGTTCCATAACAAAGTCTTTAAGCGTTACCTGAACACCCCGTGTTACCAAAACACTATTTGTCACCCGTCGGTGCTGTAATACTTGTTCCTCAGTACAAATCACCCAAAAACTGATCGTAAACCCTGGCTACGACGGATATCCCAAACATCCTACTTTCGAGCAGTCCCTCTCATAAATGTCATGGAGTTTCAGCGACCTCTCTTCACTTCCTCCACGGGGTGCGAGGGTGCGATGTAGAACGAATGTACTATGAATGTTGTACTCGTTGTTGTCTGGATGTAATTATAAACGGAGACACTGAACATTAGCCGAGCCCTAACAGTGAATAGATTACAGGCAGTTTAGCACAATGCTGTGTTTTATTCTGCACCACTGTGTTCTCGGCAGGAGCTGCGGGGCCACTGTGCCCATTGAGGCGCAACGAGAAGCCAAGGGTTGCCGAGTTCAGCCTGAATTAGACGCCATTAGAAAGTGTTTGACTGACGTACTGTAAGCCCCTTCTTCTTCACACATTATAGCAAACTCACTCTGATCCCATTAAACAGCAGACAATTATTATTCTAGAAATGAAGAGAAAATAGTGTTTTAAAGATGAATGCACCCCGACACCTCATTCTTCCATCCGCCCACTTTCGCATAGACCCGTCTCTCATATCAATTTGAATTGGGTTTTCAATTATTACAGTGCCTCAGCTCTCTCCGGCTAAACAAAGAAATTCCGTCGGAGCCATTGAGATGAAGTTAGATTATGCATTACGGCAATATCCAATTTAATAACTCAGATTTTCCTTTATTGTTTTTTCTGTTTGCATTGTATTTCTTTAAGCGACTCAAGCGGGCAGGACGGCAGGAGTTCTGCAGCTTGGCGTGACATCGATGACTGGGAGCACGAATAAATACAGGCCCTCTTCAGAAAGGAAGACAAAAAGTGGAGTTCATGGTTCATCTGACTTAGTGCAGCTAAATGAATGTGATTAAATTAATAACAGAGTCATTCAATATGTGTTTAATCTCAAATAGCTTCGGAGATAACATCGATCATTGTCGGTTAAATCACATTCGAATCACTTTTCGTCTTCTGCCACTCTCGCCTGAACAGTTTGAAGCATCACATAGTTCATCGACAGTTTCCATATATTAGTGTTTGACACACTTCATGCGTGGATATACTTCTTTCCCAAATGCCAAGTGGCCAATCTTTGCACAAGATGATCTCACGGCTCCACTTTTCCAAAAGCGCAATGGTGTCATTTCAAATTTGAGGAATTATAGTGATTGAGCTGCGTAAACAACCTGCAGAGGAAGTCAGATTCACCGTCACATCCAGACGCTTTGGTTCGGAAACAAAGAGAGTGGGAAAAGGGATTGTGATCGCAGCTCCGCGGCATATTGGAACAAAAGCCCAACCTGAATGATGATCTCCTTTGAAGCGGAGGAACGCCGTCTCCCCGCTGCCTGTGTTTGAGCTGCGCCGGTGGAGCACCTGGGGAGGGCAGCACCATGCAAGACAGGAGGCTGTGAAGCTCTTGTCCCCACATTTAGTCTATGCAGAGAGACAGTGCATACAAAAGGGAAAGGGAGTACAGCGGATTCGGCCTGAGGCTATCTTGTGTTGGGCTCTCTGAGCTTGAACAAAGTGCGTGAGACATTTGCGAAACACAAATGCATTTTGTTACAGACGAAAAGAATAGATGAGAGGTAATGGCAACTCGTGGAAATTAAAAACAGGAAAGCTCTGATGCGTACCATGTTTCAGCAAGTTCCCCGGGTGATTACATCCTATTGAAATATCCAACACGGTGCTTGCTATGGCTTGCTAGTATTCACGCCGAAAGGCAGTGTTAAATAAGGCCATTTGATACAAATGTGTCACTTGGCACCCCCTCTGGTACCTCGCATGCTATAAGTGAAGAGCTCTTGAACTCCGCGGTAACTCTTGTTGTATGCTAGTTCATATATTTATTTCTGCATTTTGGAGAAACAAAAAGTCAGATGTTCCTTCTTCATACCAGAGATATTCTGAAGACATCTGTTATGTTATTAATTTCACATCAATCTTAAGCTCCTATGCTTGAAATGGGGCTTCATTCAAGCTGAATTAATGAAACATGATTGTAAGTCCCTCACGTGGAAGAGGCTGTCATACAATATTGAGTTGCTTATAATCACTGTGTAATCTCACTGTCTGCCAGGGGAGGGCGGCGCCAAAGCCCCCCGTAAAACAATGTTTTGAGGAGATCAGAAGCCTTCGCCTGTTTCTGGCAGCAGGAGGATGAAGAAGAGGCAGGGAGTCTGCAGCGAGGGAGGACACATGACTCGTTGGTCGTCAGCGGAGGGGAAACTGCAGCTTTGTGTACCCGACTGCTGTGAGGTGTGCTAATTGTCGAGATCAGAGTGCTGCGTGTTTGCTTGAACTCAGGTAATTGTGCACAAACACACACTCTGAAACGTCACATGTGAAACAGAGGTGTGAGGACGCCCACCGCCATGACTGACAGCAGCAGTAACTCTCAAGCTAGCAGGTGAAAGACCCGTGGGGGCGAGCCACAAACGGGACTCACCGTGAGGGAAAGCAGTGGTAGTTCCCTACTTTGCATGCATAATGTGTGTGTGTGTGTGTGTGTGTGTGTGTGTGTGTGTGTGTGTCTCTCAGTCGTTTTTTCAAGCTTATACCGTGTTCTTTGGCCTGTGCTGTGTTGTATCTGGCGTGCACACACAGCTGGGGCCGAATGCCTCACACTGAAGGTCTCAGGTGTTTTGATGTGTTTAATGTCAGCGGCAGGAACAGCACTTCATCAGACAGACGGGCGGACGGGGGTCAGCAGCCGCAGGAGGAGTGAGCTCACACGTGGCCATTCTTGTCACATCGTGTAGCGCCTGTCACACCTCCGCTACAGTGTCATTGCAGTACTTGGCAACGCTTGTTACACACCTTGCCCTTCGATAGACTAGTCGCCAAAATAGAGTCGTTTAGTACATCTTTTCTAACGCCAAAAGAACACATGGCAATCCGTGTTAACACACAGTGACGTATAGCGAGCTTCTTATCTCCACCTCCATCCACAACTGCTGCTTCAAGCCGCCTAATGATTTGTTATGCAAAGCAACAAGAGGAGCGAGTGACACGGTAGACCTCATCATTGTTTGGCTGCGCCCACAACTTAATTACAGTTCGCAAGGACCCTGGCTCCTTCGTTCCCCTTCATAGTGCAGCAATTGTTCATCAGAAGTGAGCAGGAGTACAAATAATCGAGTGCAAACACTTCCTCCGGTGAAGCTAGCCCTTTCTCTAGAGCTTTACCCTACTTTACTTTTCAAACTGACAGAAATGGGTTGTCTCAATCTGCCACGGCATCGCTTCATTAAAGAAGTAGCTCGGTTTTAAAACAAACAAAACAAACACCCAACCCAACAGGCACATGCACACTTGCCACCCATCCCATCCCAAATGTGTCACATCCCCAGCAATCTGTAATTTTGGACTCGAGGGGTTAATTGCCTGCCATGGCATCAAAGGAGAGTTTTGATGTGCTTTTTGATGGCTGTCTTTAGCCAAGTTGGGGAGTAGTAGGGAGAGAGGAGTGAAAAGGGGGAGGGATGTGGTGAGAGCAGACGGAGAGGAGGGCACATGAGATTTCACTCGCGGCGTAGCAGCGCAGGCGTCTCCTCAGGTAATCCTGCCTCTCAAAGGCATTATTGAATTTTCCTTGTTTTTCTTCTTCTCTTTGTCAAAGCAGGGAGGAGAGAGTGTGTGCAGAGGGAGAGTCGGGGAGGGGGGGGGGTTAAACAGAGTGAGCCTGACTTCTGAAGGGTCTGCAGCGGGTGCTTGATTCTCATTCACCTCTGCAGATCCACGTCAAAACACAGCCAGACCTTTTAAGGCGCCTGGCTTTGAAGTGAGAGGAGAGCCTCAAATCCAAGCTCTCCGCCACATATGCCCAGTCTGAAGAATTAGCAGCCAAACTGCGTCTCCCTGGCCCTTTGAAGTTTCACGGACCGCTCCTCTCTCCATGTTCTAACAGAGAAATCAGAAGGTATGCAGTCTGACTCCCAGATCAAGGTGGTGGTGCGGCGAGGTAGCGCATCGTCTGGCTTTTGTTCAGTCAGACCATGAAACCCTCCGCCTTGTTAACACTGTTTACCCAACTCTTCAGAAAAGCTCGGCCGAGTTGAAACAACTAGTGAAACAGTCGGTTGTGACAAACCCCCTCTGTGGTCTAAAGAAGTGCTTCTTCGAATCAGCTGCTCTCATCTAAGACATTAACCGATTGGCTTTTCTCGACCCGACAGTCAGATCTTTATTTATACGAACGGCAAATAAGAATTAGTTTTGAACCAACAAGTCCGATGTAAGGTTACTTCACGTGTCATCATGTGCAACACAAGGGCCGCGTTAAAAGACGGAGCATCTGCCCCGAGGCGCACTAGAACACAAAAGAGCAAAGAGACCGGAGAAGAGAAAACAAAAGGGTGAGCAGAAATCATCGAAAAGTCTCTGTGACGATGTTCCTAGATATTGCTTCATCACGTTAACCTACTTTATGAAAAGCAATATTGAAAATAATTATCTTCACACAATGCAGACCCTTTCGGTGGAAGGGAGAGGGGAGACGCGTCAAGAACAGAGAATTACCCACACAATGTGCTGAGGCTGCTTATCCCATTGTAATCTGACCTGATTGGAGGGTTTGATTAAAAGCGAAGGGGGCCACACGCCTCCTAATCCCCGCCGAGCAGCGCTCCATGACCCCGGCGAACCCCTCTCAAATGCCATACGGCCCCCTCCTGTCAAGACGGCTCAATGCACAGTACCAGACGACAGCGTGTGCTGTGCGGGAGTTTAGGGCGTCTAATCCCCGAGCTTGTCTTGTCCCGTTCTCCTCTTATCCTCATCAATGACACTTTCTCTCCTCACAAGCAGATCTGGGAGATGACTTCTATTTTGGTGCCGGAAAGTGAAGCGGCCTCGAGGGGCTGTGTAAACATTGTGGCTCACCGCTAACCGTCACAGGAGAGTCTTCGAGACTAGTCTCCATACTTCTAAGGCAAGCAAATCCGCATGTTGTTGCGAGGGAACCGGCGGTGCTAAAGCCTTGCTTAGTGACACATCTTGTTGTCAGAGGGTTTGTCTAAACAGGTATCACAGCTGTAAGCTGTCGCATCACTGCGCATCATCTGCATCTCTGAACTCACTGTCAACGCATCATCCACCCAGTTCACGAGGAAGTGCGAGTATCAGGGGTTTTTAGGGAGAAACATCGTTTTGGTGTCAGCAACACAGGCACAACATCTGGCTGTGAGCGCACCTGTGTGTGTGCGTTCAGACAAACGTGCATTTAGGCGAACCCCCGTCCTCAAGAGCATCTTGAAGGCGCCTCGTTTGCACCGGAGTGTCAGAAGTCATCGCTTAAACCCCTCAGCTGCCTCCCGTTTGGCGTCTGACTACAATGAGAAATTGTCAGGTGGAGATGAGTTTGTGTGGGAGTGTGAGCGGGGGGGAGATGAGGGGAAGGGATCAGCTTCCTGTCAGTGTCAGTCTCAGATCGCTTCCTGTTAGTGAGCCGAGGAAAAGTGTATGTTTCTTCGTGGTTTCTTACATGATAGGCCCGTGTGTTCAGACATGTGTTTGGAGGTAGAAGCTGGTGCTCTGCATGCGGCGTGGCTCTGATCAGATCCAGAGAGGAGGCCTTTGCTCGGCCGCTGGCTGCTCGGTGGGTCTGGTTCAAGTGTCAGAAAGAGAAGGGAAGAAAGATTAATGGCCTCTCTGAAGTGAACGCCTTCCTCCAGTTACCCCAGCCCTGCCTATCAAGGGACGACTCCGCTAACTGACCGGGGACCGCCTGGGGACAGGTAGGGTGAGTTTTCTTTTTTTCAAGGCCTCTCCGCTGATTGGTGTGGCGTGTCCCGTGAGGGGTCCACTGAGTGATGGGAAGTGGCGAGGAGACAGCGCGCTCTGCCTTGGTTGGCCTCTTCGAACAGCTCCCTCATTCATGGCCCCGTCTCGAGCGAGTCTCAGGAGGCGGGCCGCAGATGAAAAGGTCCTAATAGGTTGTCAGTGGACCTCGACACTCGGCAGCTCTCCTTATCTAACGAGGATGTGAAAGAAGAGTTTGAATAGAACCAAAGTTCTAGTCCGGCTACACGTTGACACATAAGACATGACGGCGCTGTACGACATTCAGAACAGGCTTGTATTCTTTCATCCAATGATGATTACGTTTAATAATTATCTCGAATGTGTTTTGTTTTTTAAACTAGCATACTAAGTTATGGCAGATCAAGGCCAATGCAGGTGTATTCCCTTTCAGGCTGATGGCACCAAACACTGTTGAGGATTTTTCAATTTAAATGTTTTTATTATACTTAATTACAAGTTTGAATCTGTTCTGTATTTTGTTTGCAAGCTTGAACCATGTTTCAGTATCAGTAGATTGCTCATTTGCAAAGAAGGTACACACAGGTTTCCTAGTTTTGGGAGTGCTTTTTAGGCAAATAGTAATAAATAATGCAAATTTAAGATTAAATTAATATGTGATTATGTGCGTGCCCTTTACCTCTGGGGTCTTTAAGGAGGCTGGGAAACTGTGAGCGTTGCCAGAGAAACACAATGCATATTCAGTGTGTTTTAGTGAGATGTAATTGGGGAGAGCGAGTCAGAGGGGTTTGTTTTAGTATCCATAGTGACGGTAGGCAGAGACAGAGGCCGATGGCGGGAATATGTAAGAGTCTCCTGCATTGTAGCACGCAGAAGCTCCAGTCCTCTCACCTTACACGTTCACACTGGATCCACCACTGAGTCTTTTGTGCTCTTCAATTCAAGCGCTATTAGCCAGTCCCCACCAAGGCTATTTGGTGTGTTGTCAGGCTGGTTTTCCTCTCCCTGATGGGCTCAGGACACTTTTTTCTTCTTTGGCTGTCCGTCACCACAGTTATAGACCTTTTATTGCATAAACATGTTGACAAATGGCCCTTTGTAAACTTTGTTCTGGGCCCATTTATTCGGCAACAAAGCAGTTACTTGAGCTGGCTCCCTGGGCTTGCTTTCCATTCAGGCTAGTGATCAGTTGTCTGCACGCCAGTGGCCCCTGTGGCTGCTAGCCCACCCATGACGGGGGCTCCATGAAGGAACCTTATTTATAATTGCAACTGAGGAAAGGTTTCCTAAAAGCATTTTTTCGCTTTAATGAAGTTTACTGGCACCGGTAGCCTGATGTGTAGCCAAAAGGTTTTAGTCTTCTTTAGTAGCATGTTAATATGATTGTCTTGGCAACAAGCACTAAGTGGAATTGGCACAGAGAGTAGCCATGAGCAGGAATCCCAATGCCAAATTTGTCATCAGTGTTCTTACTTTGAGGTGGGGTTGGAGGAGAAAAATGTAATTAAGGCCATTGTGTTGCAGTTCTCTGTGGGGGAGCACTTGCTTTGGCTAAGCCTTGAATTATGAATGATATCCTCTTTGGCCCGCTTCACTTTCTGTCCCTGCTGCAGAAATTGGATTTGTTCCACACACCCCTGGGAAGACGCGAGACCATCTTTGACCCGCGTTGTCGTCACCTGCATTCTCTGCTCGGAGCGATGCTGTTTTTATTCATTTAGCCCATTCGCCTAAAAGCTTGCCATCTCATAAGCGAGCATGCTAACACGATGATCACACAGAAAGTGACCGCCCTGCCTGTAGAGAGGCTGAGTGATCCCATCAGCGTCGGGTTACCTGCTGCCCCCCTGCTCACTGTACCTGTTGAGAAAGACATTTGTGCCGCGGTATGCGAGCAGAAGGGTGGGATGACCCCCGAGGGTTTGGTTGACGGTGTGAAGGCTCCTCCAGGCTGAGTGCTCTCTCTCTCCGCCAGCGAGGCCGTGCACAGACCGGGCTTTCATTCCAGCCGGCCCTGTGGCTTCAGCTCCTAATAAAGCTACCATTTGATCCCCTTGACTTTCTAAATCGTTCTCCTTTTGATTCCCTCTTAACTCGGCCTGCATTTTTCCACTTTGTTCTGAATGGAGGCTCGGGTTTCCGCTCTCAGTGATGGAGGTTTGGAGAAATGTGTGTACGTGTAGAAAGTGTGTACGTGTCTGCCGATAAGAGTTATGGCTCATGATGAGATCATTTGAAGCAAGACGGATATTATTTATCAATTCATAAATAACTTATTAGGTCTGCGTGTTTGTGTGAGGTTGAACAACAGAAACGGTGTTAAAAGAAGAGATGGGTCATAGTTTAAGCATCTCAATCAATCAATCAATCAATGTTTATTTATATAGCCCAATATCACAATGTTACATTTGTCTCAGTGGTCTTCACAGTGTGTACAGAATATCAGTATGACAATACGACACCCTCTGTCCTTAGACCTCTGTCCTTAAACCCTCTGTCCTCAGACCCTCACATCGTACAAGGAAACATTCCAGAGAAAACCCAGTTTAAAGGGAACATGGGAGAAACCTCAGGGAGAGCAGCAGAGGAGGGATCCCTCTCCCAGGACGGACAGACGTGCAATAGATGCCGTGTGTAAATTGAAAAGATAATACATTTGCAACATAGGTAGTCCAAATGTTTGGAAATGCATGTGTGTATAATAGGAAGATGAATCCACGAGGATATCCATCAGGACCGATGATCCAGGACCACAGCCACGACTCAAGATCTAGGGCTCGAAATCCAGGACACAGGACCGCAGGATCATCCATGACTCCGGATCCCAGCGTATATAGACACCAAAAAGAAAGACATGTGGGGAAGCTGGGTTAATGGGAACATGAGAGCACACAGGTAGAGACAGAGCGAAGGAAGAAGTAAGATGTCTCCCGACAAACTAAGCCTATATCAGCAAAACTAGGGGCTGAATCTAATCAGCCCTAATTATAAGCTTTATCAAAAAGGAAGGTCTTAAGCGCACTCTTAAAAACGGATAGGGTGTCTGCCGCCCGAACACAAACTGGAAGCTGATTCCACAAATGTGGAGCTTGATAAGAAAAGGCTCTGGCTCCCATTGTACTTTTAGAGACTCTAGGAACAACCAGCAACCCTGCATTCTTGGAACGCAATGCCCTAGGGCAGGGGTCGGCAACCCGCGGCCCACGGGTCGCATACAGCCCTTTGAGCCCTCTGCTCTGGCTCCCTTGAGCTTAGACAAAAATAAGGAGGAAATAAAATAAAAGTATTTGTAGGACTATTTATATTTTGTTTCATGGTTGAAAATGTTTCGTATCTTGTATTTTGAGGTGATACTGTGACACATAAATAAAAAACAAAACGGTTTTAATTAGGTCAACTAAAATATGCGTCACATCCTGCTACGGTCCCGCGCGAGCGCCTTTTCTTGGAGGCGAATAACCCCCGGCTCGATGAGCGAACTATGGATAAATCAAAGAAAAGTACCGGAGGAACACAGGATTTAATTCTGCGTGGACAGAGTTATCTGCTTTCACAGCAAAACGATGCTGGTTTACCGGTATGTTTGCTATGTAGAGAGACGTTGTCAACGGTGGTGCAGCCTTTACGTATCGAGGAACAACAAGGGAGAGGAAGACAGCTGACGACCTTCAGTCATAATTCAATGGGTATGTAATTTATTTCAGAAAACACTTTTTGTTATATTCCATGGAATGCTCTTAACGTCCCGATAGCAATGAATATTAAATGCTTTGACAATAAATACATAAAAATTAATCTCTGGAAGCCGTAGCGCTGTAAAAAGCACGACCAATCATCTGAGCCGGCCCGGCTAAAGTAACTGGATAACCTACCTGCCTGTCAGCCTTCCATCTGTGCACAAACTTATCTCGTGCCCTTATTGGTCATGTGTGCGTTCGTGTGTGTTGGAGGAGGGGCTCTGTAAGAAAGTCTGAAGGAAGAGGCATATTTTTTCCGGTTGTGTACTTTCAAATTCTAGCGCACTCGAGCTGGTTTCTCCGTTCTTACCTCCCCTACCTTTAACTCTTTTTAGGGTGCAGCTATATGTTTTATTTATTTCAAAGTGGGCCCATTTTAATAATATTTTTTTTCCCTTCAAATGTGCAGAGGACTCCCCAAGGGCTGTGTTTAATTTTTTTAAAGTAGGCCTGTGTATTATTTTTAATTCTCCTTATAAGAGTTCTTTGTTTCTTATTAGAGGTTAACAGTTTTATATCATGTAATAAATAGCCTAATAAATGCAAAAAAACTGTATTTTTTGTCTGATATAACAATACAAATCTATGAAATATGTTTTGCGGCTCCAGACATTTTTTTTTGGAAAAACGAGCAAAATGGCGCTTTTGGTCAAAAAGGTTGCAGACCCCTGCCCTAGTAGGACAGTAGGGTATAATGAGTTATTTAAGGTAAGATGGCGCCTGCCCATTAAGGGCTTTGTAGGCGAGAAGAAGAATTTTAGGGAGCCAGTGTAAGGCAGCCAGAACAGGAGTAATGTGGTCCCTTTTCCTAACTCTGGTTAGTATACGAGCTGCAGCATTTTGAATCAGCTGAAGCCACTTTACTGACTTCTTGGTACACCCTGATAATAAAGAGTTACAATAATCCAGCCTTGAAGTAACAAATGCATGGACTAGTTTCTCTGCATCGTTTTGAGGCAAGATATGCCTGATTTTTGCAATGTTACGTAGATGGAAGTAGGCGGTCCTTGAAATCGATTTTATGTGGGCGTTAAAGGATAAATCCTGATCAAATATAACACCAAGATTCCTTACAGTCTCACTGGAGGCCAAATTAATGCCATCCATAGTTAGTATATCTTTAGATAATTTGTTTCGTAGATTCTTCGGGCCGAGTACAATAACTTCAGTTTTGGTCGTGTTTAACATCAAAAAGTTTAAGGTCATTCACGTTTTTAAGTCCTTAAGGCAGTCTTGAATTGTATTTAGATGATTAATTTCATCAGGCTTGATTGATAAATATATTTGAGTATCATCTGCATAACAATGAAAGTTTACGGAATGATTCCTTATAATGTTGCCTAACGGAAGCATATATAGTGTGAACAAAATAGGTCCGAGCACTGAGCCCTGTGGCACTCCATGGCTAACTTTGGTTTGCGTGGAAGATTCATCGTTGACACGTACAAACTGAGAGCGTTCAGATAGATAGGACCTAAACCAGCCTAAAGCAGTTCCCTGTATGCCAACTAAGTGCTCTTTGCAATAGGATATCATGGTCGATAGTATCAAATGCAGCACTGAAATCGAGCAAAACGAGAATAGAGACAAGTCCCTTGTCAGAGGCTATTAGAATGTCATTTGTGACTTCAACCAGAGCTGTCTCTGTGCTATGATGTGTTCTAAAGCCAGACTGAAAATCTTCAGATAAATCATTGTTTTTTTAAGTAATCACACAGCTGTTTTGCCACCGCTTTCTCAAGAATCTTTGAGAGGAACGGAAGATTAGAAATAGGTCTATAGTTGGCTAAAACCTCTGGATCGAGGTTGTGCTTTTTAAGAAGCGGTTTTATCACTGCTACTTTGAATGATTGTGGAACATAGCCAGATAATAAAGACATATTCATAATATTTAATAAAGAAGTGCTAATTAATGGAAAAACTTCCTTCAACAGCTTAGTTGGAATTGGGTCTAACATGCACGTTGATGGTTTAGAAGAGAGAATCATTGAATGTAATTGTTCAAGGTTTATGGCTGAAAAGCATTCTAGTTTACTATCTAGTGTAATATTAGAACTTACGTTTAGTTTCTTATTAGCTAAGTGAGCTACTGAAAGACGACAAAGGGTA
The DNA here is from genome assembly GCF_902827115.2 of Pseudochaenichthys georgianus. Classification (NCBI taxonomy): domain Eukaryota; kingdom Metazoa; phylum Chordata; class Actinopteri; order Perciformes; family Channichthyidae; genus Pseudochaenichthys; species Pseudochaenichthys georgianus. The sequence continues at coordinate 47,737,827 of NC_047505.1, forward strand.
AACTTCCACAGTGTCCATGGAGACTTAGACATTGTAAACGGTAAAAGAAAAGCAAATTGGTCAATGCACTTAAAACTGAATTGAAATAATTGAATGTTGATGTTTTGTTTTGAGGTGTCTGGACGTCCGTCTGTCCCCAACATTGAAAGTCAGTTTATCTTTAGTAGCTTCAGTGATATAAAGTATATGTTCACAGGGCTATATCGTTTTGTTACTCGAATAATAATAATCTAAATTGAGTATACGTGCACCAGAAACAGCCTCCTTACATGAATCATACAACCCCAAAGCTTTATTTGTATATGATGAGGGTCCTGTCTATAAGAGAAGTTCTCAACCTGTGCTTTCCTTACTTTTGTTGGTGTCTTTTGAGCAACAGTTTGACTGACTTTAAGGGATAGATTAAGGGTCACAGGAGGACAAACCTTAAATACTACAGAGAACATTTTAAGGGATAGATTAAGGGTCACAGAGGGCAAACCTTAAATACTACAGAGAACATTTTAAGGGATAGATTAAGGGTCACAGGAGGACAAACCTTAAATACTACAGAGAACATTTAAGGGATAGATTAAGGGTCACAGAGGACAAACCTTAAATACTACAGAGAACATTTTAAGGGATAGATTAAGGGTCACAGAGGGCAAACCTTAAATACTACAGAGAACATTTTAAGGGATAGATTAAGGGTCACAGAGGACAAACCTTAAATACTACAGAGAACATTTTAAGGGATAGATTAAGGGTCACAGGAGGACAAACCTTAAATACTACAGAGAACATTTGAAGGGATAGATTAAGGGTCACAGGAGGACAAACCTTAAATACTACAGAGAACATTTTAAGGGATAGATTAATTTTAAGGGATAGATTAAGGGTCACAGGAGGACAAACCTTAAATACTACAGAGAACATTTTAAGGGATAGATTAAGGGTCACAGAGGACAAACCTTAAATACTACAGAGAACATTTTAAGGGATAGATTAAGGGTCACAGAGGACAAACCTTAAATACTACAGAGAACATTTTAAGGGATAGATTAAGGGTCACAGGAGGACAAACCTTAAATACTACAGTGAACATTTTAAGGAGAACAGTTCTAGATTTACTTTATAGAAACACAAGATAAGATAAGAGGTACTTTATTGATCCCAAATCAGGAAATGTTTGCGTTGCAGCAGCATAAAAAACAAGGCATTGCACATAAGTAGAAATGAAAGAGTAGAAATAAACAATACTAGAATTGAAACATCTCTAAATAGGATTAAAGCAGCATTAAAAAGTAGAGCATATACAGTAAAAGAGTAATACAGATAACAAATCTATAACTCTGACAATAAAACAGTGTTTGAAAGGCTTTAGACACAAGATAAGGCAGGATATGTTTTACATTAAGAGTGTAGGGAGTGGAATATTGAATACAAATACATGTTTAATGTACGGTGTGTCCAGTTCTGGAAAGAGAAGCTTTGGAGCAGAGAGTTCTCTTCCAGCCAGAGGAGTTATATTTGTGACTAAATGTGGAAGTATGAAGACTTGCTGTGTGTCTCTGTCCCTCAGGACTCAGGAGGACTTCCTCTCTCTGGTGGAAGCTCTGCTCTCTGTTGCCACTCTCTGCCAGGATAAGGCTAAAGCTCTGCAGTGTATCGCAGGTGAGGAAGAATCATCAACAGATAACCTCTCCCTCCTCTTTGTCAGGGAATCATTTGCCCTGCATGTCCTCCGTGCACCTTCTGACACAGATGCCCAGCCTTGGACAGCCGCTATCTTCCTTAAGGAGGGGCTGCCCTAGCATTCTGTTGTTACTGTCAGAGAATATTTTAAGGATATCTCTTTGTGTTTTAAGATTCTCAGTCTT